>NC_072449.1:27923429-28175929 GCF_027596085.1 Anoplopoma fimbria
CATATGTGATTTTGCCGTTAAGCAGTCGAGCAGAAGAGGCAGGGAGAGAGAGAGAGAGAGAGAGAGAGAGAGAGAGGGAGACTGAAGCATCGCGCTTCATTGAGCTGCAGGGAAATGCTTCAACAGACCTTAATGGTCTTTTTGAGTAAACACTCGGCACAATGAATCCTCTGTTCCTCCTACAGAATTCCTCCTTTCAACGCCAACAGTTGTAATATTAAAACCAGCAGAATCTCCTTTTCTGTGCTTCTCCAAAGATGCACCCCCCCCTCCCTCGCTCTCTTTCTATTGTGTAAGCATCGAGTCAGTTTCTCCACTTTTTTTATTTTGCTCTCCACTCTTTTTGTGTCCATCTCCCTCTTCCCTACCATTCCTGTTGCTATATGTTTCGTGGGATTACAATTTACAGCCTCTAAACTGGCTGCAAAAGACCATATAAGAAAATGTATTTCTCTGTTCCTGTACTTAATTTATAACGACATTACAAGTTACCCATCCTCTCCTCCTCCTCCATCCTCCTGCACTGAACTATTTCTGCCCTCATTGGAAAGATAATCTGTGCTTCTTTTTTATTTTTTTCCCCAACCTTGAAGGCAGAAGGATGACTGTGGTTTGCTAAGAGCCTCAGCTTTACTTACTGGTTCCTTTTACCACTCTCCAACCAATCTCCTCTCTCTCCTCCCTCGTTGTTCACCATCTCCCTCAGAAGTCATACGCCGGTGTGACCTTTAAAAGAATGCGTTCGCCCTTGGGTGAAGTTTGGGCTCGTTGGACTTACTTTTGGACTGTGCTCACTGTACCATCAGTCCCTCACAGTCTCCGTCTCCTGAAACAGAATGTAATATTGTTCGCAGACAGTACATTTGGTTGAGAAGTGCACCAGTGTGAGTATGGGTGGACTAAACCAGACGTTTAAGTAGTTTAGTAAACTTCTTTTAACCACCTGGCTCTGGGGGTGGCAATGTTGGTCCGTCCAAAGATTTGGTCTGGACTAAAACATCTAAACATCCATTGTGTGGTTTGCCACTTAATTTTCTACAGATATCTATGGTGCTCAGAGGATGAATCCAAAGGACTTTGGTGATCTCATGACATTTTTTTCTTTCTAGTGCCATCAGCAGATCAAGGTTTTTACTTCTTCCTGTGAAATATCTCAAAATCTCATAGACTGATTTGGAAAAATTGGATTAGGAAAAGAAAATTCAAGAACAGGAGATGAGACAGGACCAACTGGAAAGAGAGAGAAGGACAGGAAAAAAAGCGAGATGAATAGGATGGGCCATAGGAGACATGATGGATGGAGGGGAGAAGAAAGAAGGATAAAAAAGGAGCTTCGGAGGAGGGTGAATGTGAAAGAGAGAGCAGTGATGGTGTAATTGCTCTCCAGAGGAGTTCTGATAAACAGCACTTAAGAGCCTCTGTGGTTAAATAATCACTGTGATTAGAGGCCAGAACGGCTACAGTGGTACTGTAGAGAACAAACGCTAACAGCTAACCTGACTGGAAGATTGGCACCCACTGCCCTACTACGTCACATTATACTGTAACATAACATAGCATAGCATGTAGCATAACATAATATAATATAATATAGCTCCACTTAACAATAGTGAATTGTTTGACTTCCTTTATGCAATGTATAGGGTCCTAGCTGGCAGTTAACAGTAAAATCTCAACAAATTTATACAAATGTTTGCAAATGTTGAAAAACTATTTCTGTAGCAGTAAAATTGTTCTGGTTCATACAAACAATTGACAGTGAGTAAACTTACAAAATTGTCCTGTCAATTTGTTTCATGCTTCATACAAGCCACAGTTTATATTGACATATCAAGGTTTTTTTTATGATTGAGGGATTTCCTCCACAAGGCTCTCAACGTGGTGACGTCTGAGCCGGCGGCTAGCAGCTAATGGGGCTGACAGCACGAACCGTGCAGAAAACAGCAATAGTGCAATTACACCTTTACTTAGCCATTTGATTGACTTAATACTTTAAATATTGATTATTTGAACTTTAATATTCTGAAAGGTCGATGTGCACTTACACTTTACCCTTATTATAGTGGTTGTCGCAACAAAAAAACAATTGAGACGCCATGCAATAATACAACTAGTCAAAGTAAGTGATGGATGGACAAATGGATCATTTCTTTTGTCCAGTCCGGAGAGAGAAACGCCAGCCTGCAGGCTAACGGCTCGTCTAATTGGATAATTGTTCTGCAGACACGGAGAGGTGTCGCGATTCTGGTCTCTTAATTAGAGGGATGACTCATAGGCGATGGAGGGTGACAGTGGTTTGAGTCACACCCACCCATTCACACACACACACACACACACACACACACACACACACACACACACACACACACACACACACACACACACACACACACACAGAGAAGAGGCCTTTGGTGAGTGAAGCTAGATACAGGCTTAATTGTCGGTCTCTGAGCAGAGTGGTGTTTTTGTGCCGGTGTGTTTAACCGTGGGCGACTCAGCTTCTGTTTTCCAGTGTCGAGACCTCATTTGCATCGGCAACAATGCCTCCCGACAACCTGTGCCTTGTTTGTTGTCATGGCGATAAGATAAATAATGTGTTTAAACAAAAAATCTGTTTCTTCACAGTACATCAAATACAGGTTAGCTATCAACTTGTTAGACTTTGAAACTTTTCTGTGTTTTTACCTCTACTGTTACCATGTGTGCTATTCTATTCTATTCTATTCTTGATAGAGCTTTTAACTTGCCAGACATCAGCTAGGTGATGTTTTACCGCTCCATCACTTCATTCATGAACTGACTCATGCTTAGAAAAATGATTAGCTCCTTCTTATTCGTCAAAGTGAAAGGGTCTAGAAATATTAGTATTTAATTAGTATCATTAGAGGTTTTTGTTTTAGAATTGATCTAGGTGATTATCAGGCTGTGCACGTCTCTGTATGTGTCAGATAATTACATCCTTTCCACAAATGTAATTAAAAACTTAAATTACCACCTCGCGGTTGTGTGCCCAAGTTCCAGTTTATATCCATATATCTGCCAAAAATGTCATCACTTCATGTTCCAAAAATTTGGGTGAAATTTGAATAATTAGCATGTCAAATTCTTGTGTTTTGGCCCTAAACGGGTTCTCTGAGGTCGCAGTGACATCTGTTCAGTTCATCCTTGAGTTTGAGTGGATGTTTGGGCCATATTTGTAGAAATGTGTGTGCCTGAGATATCGCATTCACCAGGATGGACTGGACAGACGGAAGGACAACCTGAACATGAATCATTCATCCAAACATAATTAGTTTATTTCTTTGTTGGTACTCAATTTTAGCTAATACCTCAAGTAACACTCAATGTTATTGTCAATATTCAACACTTGTTTTTTTGCACTTTATTCTTTACTCTCTTGCTTCTCTATGCTTTTGTTGTAGCGTATCAAAAAATTACCAACATCTAAATTCATATTCATGGTGCTGTTAGATTGCTGCCAGACCGGTCTTGTTATTACAGGTGCACTCGCTAGAGCAAACAGCTTTTGAACCAAGTAAAAATGTAGTTAAACTAAACGCCAACAAATATGGATTGAAGCAAAATATTCCTATCGATAAAAACATGCCATTTTTGGAAATCATTACTTCTAGACTTTTAGACTAAGGACTGAGAAACTGAGCAGCATTGTCACTGTGTGCGCTTCAGAAAAGGAGAAGAGAAGGTGTAAGTCTTTGGGCTATTGCACACAATGTTTATGTTATTAATAATAATAAATCAAATGTCACTCACTAGCAGTTGATTGATCCGATTACTCGATCTCAAAATGCCCATTTGTAAACTAGCGCTATACTTTGTGACTCTCTTTATGCTTTTTCGTTGTTGTTCTTAAAGAAGTATCGCCAGTAGCAACTTAGTTTGTTGGTGCATTTCTTCAAATGGAAAAAAGGATCCTGGTATCAACAAACTTTGAAGGCTTTCCTAGAGCCGCTGCAGTGAGTCTCTGTGATGCAATTCAAAGGAGCACGTCTTTTGTGTGTTGATGAGACGATATGGCTGATGGCCTGCAGACGGGGGGGATTTAAACAAATGAGAGGGAAAAAGAGAGTGTGTGGGTATTTGGGGGGGGTGATCAGAAGTGTGTGTTAGACTCTCTCTCTCTCGTGTGTTTGTGTGACTGCTGACAGTCTGACGCCACGTCTAAATGCACCCAGGACGTGATGAGGTCACCGTCTGTCTGTCTGTAAACACTGTGAGCCCTGTCTCTCTCTCTCTCTCTCTCTCTCTCACACACACACACACACACACATGGAGACAGTAGCAGCACCTGAGGGTCGATAACATCTCTCTCTCTCTGTTTGTCTTCCTTCTTTCTCCCCCATTAAACCTCCATCTCTCTATCAACTTTCCCTTTCTTCTCTTGTTCCTTTTTCTTCCCCTTTCTTCCCCCTTTCCTATTTTTTTCTCGAGATCGATGACTTTCTCCTCTATTTTTATTCTTTCTCTTTTCTCCTCGTTATGTTTGTTTCTCATCGTTTCCTCTCGTATTATTTATTTTCCATCACTTTTTTTTGTCTGGATCTAAAATTACTCTTTATCCATTTGGCTCTCCCCCTTTTTCCATTTCTTACATTATCCCCCTCTCTTTACACTTCTCTTATCTCCCTCATTTTCAATCTCTTTCACCCCTCCCTCTCTTTACTTTTCCTTGATCAATATTTTCCGTCTCTTATTTCTCCCTCCCATCTCTCTCTCGCTGCCAAAATAACATGTGGTACTGTAGTCAGTGCTAAAAAATACTATTTTACCTTGAATTTTAGCATATGATGAATTGGTTGCTGTACATTTCCTTCTCTTTGGCCTGATCTTGTTGGACCAGACTGTGTGACGGCTGTGCTGAGCTCTTTAAAATTTTCCATCTTGCTTTCTTACGTTTTCTTTACCGGTTGCTGTTTTGAATCCAAAAGCGAGAAAAAACAATGAAGAAGACAAAAGGACTGGTCAAAGAAATAACTAGCAGAGTTAAAACAAAGAGATATGCACACATAAGATTTAAATCCTGTGATTTAAGGCACCTCCTCAGACTTCCGCTGGATTCCAAATGTGAAACAGCTTCAGCAGAAGTTGATCCAGGTTTAGCGGTTTTGCTGATGCCCTCTTGAGTCAACACCCTCATGACTTTAACGAGGCTATTCTTTTTCTCTTTAGTGTGCAGGCGTAGAGCTTTAAGTCGGAGAGGCTTTAGTGGTAAAATGCAACTCTTGCTCTTAAAACCACTTGAGAAAAAACTGTTTTATTACTTGAGCTACAGCTGAGCATTAATCTACTACTACTATTTAACTAATACAGTTATTTGAAGGCTTGGATGAAAATGCTCAAAGGGAATCTGGATGAACTCTGAAACAGTCTGGTGATGTTGTCTATTTAAAGTGTTTGAAGGGAAGAACCACCTTGATTTCAATCCAATATGCTTTATTGGCTTAATTGTAACAAGAACATATTGACAAAGTGTCACGTAACAATGATATTAAAGAGAAAAAGAACAGTGCACTATTCATAAAATCAAGAAAAGAGCATACAACAATTAACGATTGACTTTGGAAGTGTGTGTGGATGTTGTTTGTGTGTTTGCATGCGTGTTAAAGTTGGAATGCATTTGTGTTTTTCTGTCTCTTATCAGTCTCTTCCTCTGTCTCTGCCAACAGTCTCTAATCAGGTCTGCTCCTGTCGACCGTTTTAGTAACATAGTATTGAACATGATTCGTTGACACTTCAAACATCCCAGAGGATCAAAATGGTTTTGCTGCAGCTGCAAGAAGAAATACGATACATCAAATAAAAATCAGGCTGTACTTATGGATGAATAATGTGCAAAATGTCTTGCATGATTACTGTCATGTGCAAAGAGCAAAAGCGTTATTACTATCCGCAGAGTTTAGACTGAATTACTAACAAATAATTGACTATTTACAGGTCCAGAAACCTAATTAATGTAAGTCAAATGGAAAATAGCTCCCGAGCTGTGCGAGTGAACTGAAACAGTTCAGTTGTTGGCACGAAAACCAAAATGAGTTTAAAGACACAAAAACAGAGCCCCAGAGTTGAGTGATGTTTCTCTGTGGGTTTGTCGCTGCAAGCGACCGCTCTCACATTACACGTGATCCATTATTAATGTAAAGTATAAATAAGTGTCCTTTTGAATATCAATTTATTAACCCACAAGAGATCTATACAGATAATACAACACAAGAAAACCAGATAAATCAAAAGTTATATTGGTTATTTCAACAAAACTTCAGGCCACATTTAATATAAATAAAAAGCAACTAAGTGCAATTACATGGTAAAAGAAAAATTATAAAGTAAATCAATATAGACATAGAGAGTAGCTTCGGCTAAAGACCTTCATTAACCAAACACCATAAATGTCTGAGTTGCTAAAATTAAATTGAAATGTTGGAGGGAAACTATAGCTGCTGCTGGTGTTCTGTTGAAAACCTCATTGGAGTTGAAATTTATATTAACTTCAAACTCCCGAGGCTCTGCTGGTCGCCTCCAAACAAGACAAGAGAAACCCACACAGGCCTGTTCAGACACGTACCGGACAATATGATGAAACAACATCTAACACGAACCAAAGAGAAATCCAATAAAGTCATTTTAAAGATCTTCTGTTTTGTGTACTAAGGGATCATTTTTGTTACATCTCAGAAAAATGGATATGACTAAACATTGAGGTAAATATTGTCTTCGGATACAAAGGAGTACTGTAGCTGCTGTAAGCAACGATGAAAATCTGCATCCAGACCTATTGTACTTCATCCTGCAGTGTGTTGTTTTTGCTGTTGGAACGAAGAAATCGCTTTTCAGAAGAAAGATAAATAAACCTTGTTTTATACATATCTATATTTTGGGTTTTACTTCGTAAGGGTTGACAAATTTAAAAGGACCCAAGAGCTATAAAACACACTCAACACAAATTTAAATAGTGTTTTGGTAAGCACCGGTCGAGTTTTCAAGGATTTATTAATTTTGGAGACGGACAGCAAATTTGAATGTGGGCCATTCTTTTCGAAAATGACAAAACAAAAGACAGGAGTCTACTCTATGGATACATATATTGCATGTTGATTGATTTACAGTTTATGGTATCATTGTCAGGTACGCCTGACATAATGAAGATCTTTCAACTCAATTTTTTTTCAAGATTTAAGATGAGGTTAAAAAGCAAGACCCACCTTGAAGTTATACACACTTTTTATGAAATCAAAACCTATATTTGATACTGGTCTGCTTTTTTTTGCAATAGCTATTCATTGTATTTACGGCAAGTAATTACCTCTCTATATAGTCATTTCTAGGGGGTGTGGCTGAGTCCTGCATTGGATTCAGATGGCCTTTGTTAACACTAGGGATTTAAAAGGAAAACAATGCATACATGTAATTCAGAGTCATTTTATCCAATTGATAACAGCCTCATTGACTATGTTTACATGCACACTAATATTCCACAGATTCTGAATATGACAATATCTGTTAATACAGGTAAAAAGTTTCCATTTGGATATTCTAAAATTGGCCTTTTACAAAATGCAGCATTTTCTGATTAAGACATATGGGATATGTCGATATAATTCGGGTTTTAGAATAATTCTGTATACAAGGCATTTGAAGTATGCGTCTCTGTTTTACAGCAGTTTGCGGCACAACAGCCTTTTTGTCTTTTTAGTGCGTTGTGCACTAGTTGTACAAAAACTAACTAGCTGACAGTTTGCAGAGATGCATGCCCAAAAGAAAAGCCCACATTTCTGTCCAGAAGGAGAAACTCACCTTACTTTTGAACATTATGAAAGACTTGGATATCAACAGCTTTTTCCAACCATTTCAAGAAGGAACGAAAGAGGGAGGCTGGGTTAGTACGGTCGAACAAGTCCACCACGGACACGAATTGGCAGCTTTGCCTCGTTGGTTTTCTTCCCTGAGTGGCAGTACATTGACGTTACAGATAATGATTTCCAACATGGCAGCTTGTCCCCTCTTAACCTACTCTCCCCAACATAATCCACGCTCCGCAAGAATGTCTCGCAGAGTCAGTTTTAATTTGCTGAAACTTCACAATGGCATCTGGCTTGATTTGTGAGCGCAGCGACTGACCACCATCTATTGCCTCAACCAGGCTGACAGAGAAGCCTGTTTGTTATTAATGAAATTCAAAATATACTGAATAATACTGAGAGGCATTTTGGTTTACAAAAGCCTTCTCTATTCTGCAGAAAAGAGAGTTTGAGTGTTCCTCTTTTTGGTGCATGATTTATTTTAGTGCTCTTGATCCTGTGACCAAGTTGCACAATGCATGCACATTTATAGCAAAATAACATGATTCTACATTTTGGATTTCCATTCCGTCACTAAAACATTAAACTTTATTGTATTTACTATCCTATACTTTTCTACTGACTTATTTAAGATTGGATTCAACTTTATTGTTTAATGTTTAGATTTTAAAGGTCTGTTTTGTTATTTTGTTATTGTCATGTGTCAAGTTCATAATAATCATCAGAAAAACAAGATGTGATGACCACCGTAAAAAGATAAAAATAATGTGTGTTTTGATGGTTGGTTTCAGACCAGACCATGACTGATAATACTAATCAGATTTTGTTTGGCTTTCAACACAGCTGTTCCCTCTTTCTGACCCTAGTCTTCCTTGAATCTTTGCTATATTTGGTCACAAAATGCTGATTGCTTGCACCTGTGTACCAGTGTTTACAGAACCATGTTAGAATATTTACTTTTGATACAGCTGATCGAGTGAACGTCTTCTTTTATTATCATGTCGGTAATCAGAAACAAGAATTTGCAAATGTTAGTTGGAGCCCTCAGCTACATTAATGCATCTTCAGCAGTTTCTGTTCCTCTTTTGCTGATGATACTGGTTTGTTTCTTTCACATACACATTGTTACACACTTATTCTTGACGCAAATTCTGAATTACAAATGTAATCCCTGCCTTTTTATTGAAAATAATTCTTTTCATCTTATGTCATGTACAATATATCTCATACAGCATTTGCTTTGATCAATAAAATAGGTTGTTTGTAGACTTTTTATGATGGTTCAGTATATTCATAGCACACATATTTGACCAGGTTTGGGTAAACACTTTGAATTATTATTATCACAAATATTCAAGATCAAACAGTAACACATTTATTATCAACAAAAAAGTTGTGTATCAGCCAGTGTTTTTTATTTATTTATGACGGATAGGTGTAGCATACTTCAGCTGGAGTACAAAGAGGAAAAACATTTTTAACACTTCAACCCTCTGTGCCCTTATGCCACTCGCCACGACTAACCAGAATAGAAGAGACCAATCAGACGATCAGAGACAAAACAGGAAGCAGCCACATCCTGGCAGCAGACCGGTGCTGGCAGACGCACTCACACACTCATTCACGTTTGTTCTTTTAAACTATTGAGGAGCTTTATTGTCATAAATCTTTCCATGGCTCCTAACTAACCCTTTTACAAAATATGACTCAACCCAGCTGTTAATAAGTCCAACCTTAACCCCAGGACGACGTAATGACCCTCACACCGGTGTCTGAAAAACTGAGGACCAGTCACCACTTTATAAAAAATTCTCACTTTGTAGGTCGACAAAAAACGTCATCTTCTGGTTATACTATTGTTATTACTAATTACATTCAAATCTGAATGAATCAATGAAACTATTTATTTTGCATTTACATCATCAGCCTCCTTTATCTCTCTTCCTTTTGGTCCTTTGTTCATTCCTAAATCTTTAAATTGTACTGAATGCCTTGTTTAATTTTGAATCGTGCTAACTGCTCCCAGTTATTTAAAACAAATGCATAACATCACTTGCAACATAAGTTGACATGATGGGTTCAATCATTTGAGTTTGTGCGTTGTGTGTGTGCATATTGGTGGGTGGACATTCTAGTTAATTGCTATCTGTCAACATACATAGCCTCACACATTCACTCATCTACACATCCACACATACCCTCGACTCGACAGAAATTCAGAAAATCATATGTATGCTCCCTCTCGCTCCCTCTGACACACACGCTCACACACACAGACACACACACACAAACAAACCCAGAGCTCCGGTGGGATTAGTCTGGCAGTCAGCGCCTCAGAAATGAGTGGAGGTTTTTCTGCAGCCCGTCACTAAAACTGCTGACACCTCCACATCCAAACCTCCAGTGGAATATCATTTGTCTGAGGTGCAGTGCAGCAGCATGAAAAAGTGCCGTGTCTCACCGACATGGTGCAAAACACTTCAGACGTACACTGCACAAGTAAGACAGCGAGCAAAGGCACGGCTTGTTACGACCCAACAAGTTCTTACTCCCTCATCGTCAAACACGGCAGGTTGGTCATTGGCCCAAAGCTTCCCATGATGACGCTGTAGGTACCCCTCAGGCATCAACATTAGACTCAAGGTGACAAGTTTCCACTCATTATATGCATAAGTCACTTTTCCAAATAAACTTACAACTTAGGTTTTAATAACTTTTTATTTTGATTTTACTTTTGTGACAAAACCACTTTTATAGGCTTAGGAGAAGATTGTGGTTTGGGTTAAATAAGTATGTTTTTTACGTAAAATACCTCCGCTTGTTACGCAGCTGGCATTCGTAAAGTCAGGAAGTTACGCAACAGATGAATAAGTAATTGTGACTTGGTTTTCACACGGGACGCAAAGAGTGGTCTCCCGGGTAAAAGTCCTGTGCTTTTTTGACCCGTTTATCAGACATCTTAACTTTCGTAAACCTCATCCGTTGCTTTATCTATCAAATACTTACCAGTTGAAAGCCGTGTGCGTCCCATACAGACATTAAAGGGTGCCTCGGTGTGTCCGTATGTGACCCCGAGGGGGAATGAGCCCCTCTTTTGGGTGGGAATCAATGATTTTTGGTGGCTCCTTTTTGGTGGAAATCAATGATAAGCTCCTTTTGATAAGAAAATGACAATCAATGCAATTTCTAAAGACAGAAAATGCCTTCCCAGCACAAACACATAACATATGGTCAGAATTTTGTTTGGGGACACTGAGGGTAAAAAAACACAATCCTCTTTTGTTCCAGCTGTGGGAAAGAAGTTCAAACAAAACTTAGTGGTACAAGTTGAATTTGCATTTGTCAATGTGCAATGCAAATGCTTTACTTCGTAGGCCAAGTGATGACATAACAAATGTGGCCACATGGATAAAAAAATCACCCTCTGAAAAACAAAAAACTTGCCCTCTCATCCAACACCCTTTCAGTAACACAGGTGCTCACCTAACAGGACACAGTGCCATACATCATGTCCTGTGTATTGGCTGCTGTAGAAAGGAAATAAATGAGTCATCCCCAAACACACACACACACACACACACACACACACACACACACACACACACACACACACACACACACACACACACACACACACACACACACACAAAGTGCCTCATTCATTTCTCTCAAGAAGTACAGTAACAAGCTCTTATGATCTGATCAGAGCCAAATTAAGATTTGTCCAATAAAGCATGATGCGGGAAACGTCACAGGAAAATGTGGCACTTTTATTGAAGTCATTAATTTTCCCTGCGGGGCGTCAGGTCGGGCTTACGAGGGCTTTGAAACATGGACGGCTGCACGGCCACCCGAGCATGAAATGAACAGCCAGGATTAACTACCTGCAGCCTTCCACTTTCCCCTCTGTCTCTCTGCCTCGGGCACTGGACTGTTATTATCTTTCCTGTTCAGTTTCTGTTTTTTTCAACTCACTTCTTTCATTGCGGTATACGAAATTGTCTTCTTTTCCTCCTTCATGCCAGTGTCTAACTTTCTCAGTGTACAAGCTGGTCAGTGTCAAGTACTGATAAGCTGGATGCATTAGGAGGTTAGCCGATGCACAGGGCCTTTGTAGCTGTTCACCAAAGCTGAATGTGTTGAGGCTATGGCAGCAACAATACCATGGGGAGACATTCCGTCTCATGGTTGGCGTCTTACCCTAAGCTAGTAAAGATTGCTGATAGTGAAGACAATGTGGGTGTGTATCTTCTCCATTCCAGTAAAAACAGGAATAGTTCTTGATTCCCAACAGGTCAGAATGTAGCAGAAACGCTATTTTTTATGTGACCTGGAGGAGAACTTTGCCTTCCACTCTTGTAAATTTCCCAATAGGTGCTACAATGATTATAGATCAGGTTGACAACGTGTTTGTGTTTGGATTAGAAAACTATTGACCCAACTCGTCACCAAATACTTCTCAGTGCCCCGCGACGTCTGATACTGGTCCACTTAGGCGAGCAGTACGGGAGGTTGGGCCAAGTCAAACAAACTAAAAACTTTTACCCAGGATACCTGTGTCTGGTGTGAAAAAAATCAATGTTGATTTATTTTACCTCAGTTTTCATACATAACTTGCGTTCTTAATTTCAGTTATTTAGCAGACAGACCTACTTTACGCAACACACCTACTTATTTTAAGAAAGGCAACTAGAGCCCATTAAAAAGTAGGGGTACTGACCAAGTATTTAATAGGTTGGGCATGAAAATATGTTGGAAATAGAGACATTTGATTGCCTCCTTGGGACAACAAATCGCCCTGACACACTCAGCCAATGTTAGGTTTATTATGTAACTTTTGTACTAATGCCAGTTACGTACCAGATCGACTTATTTTAAGCCAAACCACAATGTTTTCCTAAACTAAGCTCCTTTGTTGCTTTAACCCAACCAAGTGCTTTTGTTGCTCAAGTAAACCTATGTTGGAAACTGTGAACACGGGCGTTTACGCTAACTAGTACAAGCTGCAGGATTGCTTTGAGTTTGGTGTGAGAATGTTTTGGAAACAGAGACATGCTGACAGATATCCTGACACACCCAACTAGCTTTGCTTTTTCTTATCGACCAACATTTGCATCTGCTTCACTCAATGTATGATGTCAACCAAAACTGTGTACCGGAATGTGTTTGTCGTGGAGGTACTTCGAGCCTCCAATTTCTGTATTTGCATTGTAAAAGTGTGTGGGTTCCAGTCACTAAATTGACTTTTGCATTTTAGTTGAAACTTGTTTTATAGTTTCTAGTTTTCTCTACTTTGTTATGAAAAGTGAATAAACGCTGTACTTTACTACTAACCAGTATAGATTTCCATCACAGTAATCCTTTTTTAAAAAGGGAAAAACATCAGTAGAAAGGAGGCTATGACAACAACGAGAGGAGACATTGAAAGATGTTCCCGTAATAAAGTCTGGCCAATTGTTGGCTGATTCACTACACAAAGGATCAAAGCTCCTGTTACTGTAGGCAGCACACCTTTGATGAATAACCTATTCCTTACAAGGCTCTCTTTGTTTCTTTTTATGACTTTACCTTACTGTAAACAGGCTGCTCGTCAGCAGAGAGGCTTCGGATGTAAATGGAGCTGGTTGATTGAGTTTGGCTTCCTGGAGCCAGATATAGAAACAGGAAGTGAGACACATGAAATGGGGGCTAACTCTTGAGTTTGTGCTAGACATTGAAGAGTGATATGAAGTCTGCAGTAAGTCACCCAGTCTGTCACAGCACCTTAAATTCCTGAAATATTTCTCAGTTATTCATGTGACAAAGCAGGAAGGAGCATTTTCAGGCTGTGAACAATGGCAGGTATAAATCTGGAAAGTCTCGGAATAGTTTGGAAAATTCATATCTGTACTGAAGTTTGATCTACAAAGACTGTTAAGGAAGGAAATGGACTGGAGTTATGTTTTCATACCTGTCATTCTTTTTAGCCATAACTGTTCTAGTGGTGGAGAGAGGTCTGGAATATCAAAGTCAGCTGTTTTGTGTTCATTGGACTACAATCTGTCACAGAAGCTGCTGACTGGAACTGTGTGTGGAAGCCCAGCGTAGCAGGAACTCAAACCAGAACAGCCCCTAAGTAAACACATTCTTACTCCCTACTGGTCAAAGACCGACACTTGGTCAGTGCCACTTGGCATCAGAGATTGACACACTATGTACCCCTCTAGTGTCAGTTTTCAAGATCTGTCAAAACCACTCATTACAAGCATAGGGTTCTTTCAAAATAAACCTCCGCCTTAATAGGTATTTAGGCTTTGTAAAAGAGCGTCAGTGACTTACTAACATGACTACTGAGTAACAAACGAGCCCCGTTCCAAGCGACTCATTTGACTCAGGTGTAATTGCTCAGATGACAAAATGTCAACGTTTTTTTCAGTTACACAGGAACACTAACACTGGTCTCCTGATTAGAAAGACTCTAACTCAATTCATACTACGTCTTTTGCACTTACTGTCCACTAGAGGGTTTATGTTGAAGTTGGGTGAAAGTACGGTACGTCACATACAGCTGTTGTCAGTTTCACATTCTGAGGGGCAGTGACCAAACGTCGCTGTTTGAGAAGTTGTGATCGAGACAGGTTGCTTAGCTGAATGAACAGAATAAAACTGGGCCGCAATTTTTTTGGTTTGCTTTAAGGAAACAGAACTAGAAAAGTACACACAGTAGAGTGCAAATCTCCAGGTGTGTCTGCAACGACCACTGCTGTATTGTGTGATTAAATAAATGCAACCAGTTCGGTGAAGCTCCATTAACAAGTTGTGACCGTACTCGGCAGAATATATTTTATAATCAGAGAATATATATTGATGATAACATGTAAATATGAAAAAGGACACATAACAGGAAACATAACTGATATGTAAATAGAGAAAATACAGTACCACAAAAACAACACAGGAAAAGAAAAAAACAACAAAATGATGACAGAGAAATAGCAAACAACAAAACACCCCAAGCAAGGGGCAAGCAAAAAAAGCCTTAAAAAATATTTGAAACCAACAATTATCTTTGTATAAATTTGGGAAATAAAAACATGTACTCTGCATTTTGGGGGATGTACATCAAATTTATGTTGTGGAGTTTCAACAACGTTGGTGTCCCTGAGACAGATGCACTGGTAATTAGGCAAAATGTTAACTGTGTTAAAATGTTAATATTTGAATGTAATATATTATATATAGTGTACAGAGTCTGTGTGAATGAAGTGGGCACTTGGCTGAGGAGAAATTCCATCCATCTCTCCTTCTCTTTCTTAATCTCTCTCTAACATCTCTGACGCATTAGATTTTGTTTGTTGTCTGTTTTTGGAAATGTTTTACGTCTCAGCTTTCAGCAGATTGTTAATGTTAAGGAAGACAGAAATAAACGTTACTTTGTTTCCCTTACATATTGTTATCTTTATTTTTTAAATCGTTGCTTGTGTCCTTGCTTTATTAAATTAGTGGAGTTGGTAGAGAGGCAAGGGAAATGCTCTAAATCTTCGTCCCGACGCTGCCTGACCATTGCCACTGCGGTGTCAATTTGCACGCCACGGTCGGTAGTCGCACTCGCTGAGCCAAGCTCTAAAGCTGAGATGACAGGGAGTTATGTGCAGTAAACGGCACCGACCGTAGAAAAGATGGATGGAAAACGGTTAATATACCCAGGGCCAGTCTCATGACTCCGCTCAGCAGCTGATGATGGGCTGGAAGCTGTTATCATGCCGACGCTCACTCTTGTTGTGCTCTGCTGCTCTCAGCAGCACTGTCATCTTGTCTAACATGTATTGTGGTGACGGACTCCGTGTTTTGGCTACACCATAACGGCAACACATCCTGTCCTGATGATTATTTTCACTAATATTGTAGTTGTGTGGCATGGCTGCTTCCATGTAGTCATTAACATTCTCACTGGTGACCTGTTCTGGAGAAACTGACTCACTAAGAGAGTTTCTTTTGTTGTTCTTCACAGAATAAGAGCTAAGTGGTGGATTATTATTTATCTTTAACTTTGGCACAAAGTTTCATCTCTATCAATGTGTATATGGGCAATCGACCAGTTACTAGGGATGGCTGAATCCTACTTGAAACACTAATACGAACAAGCCTCACTGAAAAACACAGGTGTGTACTTTGTTTTTTTTTACCTTCACTGGCGCAAGGAAACTACTTGGTTAAGTTTAGGAACAGTTTGAGTTTTGGGTTAAAATAAGTATGTTTGTAATGTAAAATATTGTTTATTATGTAACTGGCTTTAGTTAAGCACGCTGTGTAAGAGCGTTGGAGCCTGTGACATGTTCCAATCACCTTCAGGGGACCAGTGCAGGTCAATATGATACACAGTGTGCAACGATTTCCAGCTGAGCTTTACAAATATGACACAGGTGAAACTGTGTGACACACATGTTGGTCCCAGGTGATGACATATACTGACTGCTGCACTTTGCTGACTCACACTCTGCAGGTATACTGAAGTCAGATGCCATAGTAGTAGCATTTTACACCAAAGATATTTTCAAAAACTGATTACCGTGCTGGAGACTAAGCCTTTCTAATAATACGGTCTGGTTGTTTGGTCCAGATATACCCAGTCATCTTCACAGTAATCTAATCTGAAGTCACCGTCTGTTGTGACTCACCTGTAAATGGATTGGGACTTTGACTGGTTACTGTCAGCTGTTGTCTGTTGTCTGTCAGCACTTCCTCTTACAGAGAATTTAAACAAGGTGCCGGGCAAATCGTGGAAACTGTAGCAAATGATATCCTCATCAAACTGTGAAATAAGTTACCTTTATTTTAACAATTACAACGTGGTTTTACAAAATTCTTTGACCTCATTTTTAGATTCCAAAATACTCATCATGTACATGTGATATATCTCACAATAGATTGCACACTCACCCTTATGGTCACTATGGTCATTACATGACACCTCTAAAACTAATAGTCCAATTCCCATTCTCCTCAGATGGACTGTAAAGCTAATATAGCACCTTAACATGCTAAATAACGATGCCAGAAAGCATTGTACATCTTGGCTTTACTTTTGTTCATGTTTACTTACATTTTCTTTTGAGCCTATTCTATTTAGATTTAAGAATATCAAGAAGATGCAACCGCATTAAAGTGACGTGGTGGAATTGCTAATGATAGTTATTATGACGGCAACAACAGACTGTCCTCACATTTAAACTACTACTTTAACTACTGAACAGCCTCGCCTCTCACAGGAAAGGTAAACACTGTTAGCTCTGTGAGCACCGTTAGCTGCACGCCGTTGGCTCAGCCTTCATAAAGTTGCGCTGAATTTCACATTTTTCTACCTTTTAAAGAGTTGCTTGGACAAATGTAAGTGGTGGCAGCAGATGCATCATGTTGTATATTACTGTATCTTATCAGAGCACAGTTTACTGTACAGCTTTAGCCTTAAGCATGACTGACAAAAGGGTAATTTAATTTTAAAGCTTGACATGTCTAAATCAGATTTGTAAAATGTTTTACAGCTGGTTGAGGACTGCAGCCAGTGGCATCGATCAGCAACCCTTATCCTTCCGCTTGTCTCCGTGTAACATGAATGCTGGTGTTTCAGCCACTGGACTGCTTTCATGTGACAAAGCAGATATGTCTGAGCTTGCCATAGATGTTGTGTTTTCACCAAGAAACTTTAAGGGTTAACGCTGGACACACAGGAATGTCGTTTTTCCAGGCCTTAGGCAAGCTGCCTGAGAAGGGCAGCAAACAGCAAACTCACGGTAGATCTGTTTGGAGAACTATGATGCATGAAATCTTGTTTGGACATGACATCAATGGAGATGGATAGAAATTAAAAAAGAAATCGGCAAAAACTTTTAGCCCACAGACTTTTCCTCTTTAAGCTCACCTACAGAATGCAGCAACAATCTCTGAAATGTCTTTTATGTTCTCGCTTACTTTTCTTTTAAGAGAAAAAATAAAGTGAGTCATCCATTTATCAAACATTCTACACCATCCAAATCTGCTTTTACCAAGGGTGTTGAATGAATGCCAATGGAGGCGGTTGCCGGTCATTCTGGTAGCCTCAGGTTGTCCCCTAGGCGCCCCGGTAAGCAGTAATGACTTACATGATGGCACTCCAGCCCTGAGGTGCATGCAATAGGCCCACTGCCCAATCTTGGCTGTCCTCTCCAGGCTTGGCTCCTGAGAGAGACAGGCTGAGCTCAGCTCAACTGTCTGTACAAATGGTGCAGAGCACACAAGCAGTTAGAGCGGGATCCACCTTTGCCTGTTACAGTGGTCAGGGTTTCAGTGTGAGGAAAGAGGGCTAGATCCTCTGTCATGCACAGTTGGGTCTATTCTCTCCAGGTTGTTGTTTCTGGTGGATATAGAGCTGTTTCATGCCACTGTTAAAGAATACGCAGTAGCCATTTCTTCCTGCGGAGAGGGTTTTTGCTCCAGTCCAGTCTTTGGTCACCCTCTCATGAAGCGGTTCTTGCAGGGGGTCAGGAGACAGTGCCCGGTGGTGCATGCCTCCTCCCAGCAGTGGAGACTCCCATTGGAGCTGATGGCTTTGGTGAAGGTTCCCTTTGAGCCTCGGGAGCACTCTTCCCTGAAGGCAATGTTGTTCAAGACAGAATTACTGCTTGCACTGACCTCAGAAAAGAGAGTGTGTTAACTCAGCACCCTGTCGGGGCACCCAAGTTGCTGGTTGCTTTGTGGTGACAGTAGGGCTGCCCTCAGACCAAATCCCTCCTTTGTTCACCAGAACTTCCGGAGTACTTTCAGGTCGAGGGTCATACATCCGGATGCCTTTTGTCTTCCACCCCATGCAAGAGAAGGGGAGGCAAAGTTATGTGTTGGCATGAACAGCTAGTTGTGTGTTTCGGGGATGGTGTGGTCGGTGAAGCCATATCCAAGAAATCCCTGGGGAGATAGCTCTGTGAGTGCATCTCCCAAACCTATAGGCAGGTAGGAAAGGACCTGACCACCTCTAGCAAAGAGGCCCTGCTGCTTGCTAAAAATGGTGTAGGACAGTATAGCAGCTACCTGTGTTGCCTTATATACTGTGGGGTCTGCATGCATTTAGGTTAGGCAAATGAGTGCTCGTGATTGGAGGAGAGTATTACCCATAACGTCCAGTAGCGTGCTCCGCCTGTACTTGTAGAACTAGGGTTACAATATTGTAACGTTTGCCACATATGGATGGTGTGATTGTAAGCAGCATCTTTATAAGAGAACAACTGTTAGTGTTTATTGGTGCATTCTTTTCTTTTTTTTGCAGTAATAGTGCTCGGGGGGATGACAGTAAGAACTATTAAAGCAGAGCAGACTCCCACGAGCCCCGCAGGAGGAAAAAAAATATACAAACAACAAGCATCAGCCATCTGGAGGCTACTGTTTGCATCAACGAACAGTTGCTCAGCTAACTGAGGTGTAACTCAACCTATGACATTAGTTCCTACTATACAAAATACTCTCTGAAGGTCTTAAATTCAAATTGCGCTTGAAAGATAGAGGTACAAGAGCACACAGTACAAACACACAAACACACAGCGTGAATGCCAAGTTCAGCCTGACCCAGTCACTGTGTCTGCACTTTCTGTCATGGAGATGATAAGTCAACGTTCTCCCAACAAAACCTCCTCTCCTCTGCTTGTTTCCTCCCTTCTCCTACTGCTGTGTTTATTGTTGCGGGGTTCGATAGGGCGATGCCGGGGCTTTTCCCACCACACTTATGGGAGATGACACAGAGCCACCCTCCCTCCTGTTTACATGTCATTATGACAGCCGGGGCCCTCTGGGACGCCCGGCTCAAACTCGGAGCCATGAGGACAGGAGACGCAGCCCAACTGTCGTCTCTGACGCTGTTGGCAACCGTGACCGTTTCACATTAGACCGTCTCCAATTTCCTGAAACTTGACACAAATAAAAACCTGAGACGTCAGTGAGGTGGGTGCGACCGACTCATTTTTGCAGTTTTAGCCAAAGGAGAAGGTGATTGAAATCTTGCAGCGTGACAAAATATTAGAAACACCTCTCTGTATAAAACAAAACAGTTCACAACACCACAAACGGCACTCTCCGTAATGACCATGAAGTTGAATAAACATCTCTCTGAAACAGTTTCAACAAAAATTGGAACATTAGAACATTAATGACAGTAGGATTTATGGAGGACTGTTGTATTAGACTGCATTAGGTAAACCTGGGAGGACCTGGTAAACTGGCAATTAAGTGTATGGTATTAGCTAAGAATGTCACGTTATTATACATTTTGAAGTCAGTACAAGTGTTCGGCAAAAATATATATATTCTTAGATGC
This sequence comes from Anoplopoma fimbria, assembly GCF_027596085.1. Classification (NCBI taxonomy): domain Eukaryota; kingdom Metazoa; phylum Chordata; class Actinopteri; order Perciformes; family Anoplopomatidae; genus Anoplopoma; species Anoplopoma fimbria. The sequence continues at coordinate 27,943,560 of NC_072449.1, forward strand.
ATCACGGTTCTCTCTTGAACGATTATGACTAGATGCAGAAAACTGAAATTTAAAACTCCATTCTTAACGGTATGATCCCTAGAACAATTCTGTGACAAAGAGCTGTCCGTTACTACCACTGCCCTGAACGCAACAGATGTAAAACACGTGCGTCTTGTTTACGTTTTAAACTAGGCTAGATACTAGCGGCACTTTGGTGAGGCCGGTTGAGCTTAAGCAGACGAATATGGATTAAATCCAACCAGCACTCCCTAGTTTAAAGTGAAACACAAAGTAGATGCAACTTTTTTTTAAAGGATTTGCGCCCCTACTCAGTCTTTGAGAATCAGAGCTTTAGCGATATGTTGGACACTTTGGAAACGAGAAACAACATTTATCTCAACGTTTTTACAGACACAGTGACAACCAAACAAAAGCTAAAGTCATGGAATTACTGAGGAAAGCGGGTAGGATAGAAGTAGCACGCTATGTGTGACATCCGTTGCCACAGAATATTGTGACACCGTAACTGCGCACTTTATCATTGTAATGTTTCTTAATGCATCAAGATGAATCGATAATTGTTTTATAGTTGCAATGTAGCCCTATGAATTGTAATCGAATCAAATTGTGATGTGCACAGAGATTTGCACTCCTAATGCCAAGACCAGTAAAAGAATCAATACCCAGTTGGATACCACAGCAAAATACAAAAACAAAACAATTACTGTTGGTTTTCTGCTCTGTAGTTGCTGCACAGATCTCATGACAAAACAAGTGTGGGGCTATCAGGGGGGTCCATTATGAAACTGACTGTGTAGAAGTAATGGTTGAATATACAACCATTGTTATGGAACAGATCTACCTGATGAAGGACCTGTTTGATGTGGAAGAGTTTGCGCCTTGTTTCCAAGATGACGCACAACGTATGGTAGTTTTATTTTTCCATCACGGAGAGATACACAGAAGTTTTTTTTTACCTTTTTGATAGTTTTCTGATTTGATGTTAGTTTGACTGCAACTTTAAAGGCCAGTGTAAGATGTTTCTAAAGAAGACATTTTTCTATTTCCCAAACTCAATTCCTGATACAAGAATAGTGGGCTGAACAATGGGTTAAGTGAGTTTGGGGGTTGACAGTTGTTGACTGTTGTGGAGAAATCTTTATTAATGTCAATAATTTACAAAAGTAGTCCTAGAGAGTACCATGAGAAACGAACAACTGATTTAGAGCTTCGAAAGCTATATACAGGGTCAGACATTTACAGTAGGACCAATTTCTCTCATTGTGGCTGCAGATGTAAACCAAGTCTACATAACAAGGGTAATACCGCATGAATACTGGTTGACTCAACATTGTAAGCAACGTTGTAGGCAATCATTTTGTTAAAGTAGTACATAAAAAAACTGCTGTTGCTATGAAAATCTGTTTTTATTTTTGCTGCTTTTTTAAAACCATGAACGTGGTGCTTGTTTTTACACAATTTTTACTTAAGGAAGGGAACATCGTGTAAAAAGGCGCTCGAGAAAGGAAGACATAGAGAAAGCATATGTAACAGTGTAAGCAAGAGAAGATGTAAGCATCAATCATTCTTTAATTTATTAAGGTTATTTACTTGAGCAAAAATTTTTTAGCAAATATTATTACAGATATGGAACGGGGCCAACTCCTTGTCTCGGCGGCCTGCGAAGCCAAAACAACACAACAGCACTCGTTTTACATTTTACATTTGTTCAGCTGCAGTCACACGTGTGTAGAGCAAAAGTAGAGCAGAACTACATTTGAAGCTGCTTTGTCACGGCTGAAAAAGCCTCCAGTGTAGACAGGGAGTTACTTCAGACGCTCAAGTGATTTTGATCCACAATAATGTAGCAAAATACACTCTATTCAATGCTATACAAAAAGCTTAATTTAATATCACCAATGTGCCATTCTGGCGGTTCTGCAGCCTCTGCACAAAACCAGTTTTCTTCTTTGAGAATCTTTTCTGGTCAAACGGCTCAATTCCACGACAAGATTGTCAGAACTGATCGCTCTGGTTTTACAGGCAGATAAACTAGAGATGTGGAGGGTGAACATGTGCCTTTTGATTTAAGCAGAAAAAGGAGAATGCAGTTTTTGTACAGTAGAATACATTTTTTACACAGCTGCAGCATAGCAGAGATAAGATGGTTCCCTTCTAATCATGTATACTCAGTTGAGACTGTATGTGAGAGGGAAGCCAGTGACGGATCAGGTTTTTTTCAGGTTTCAGTTTGTTCAGGCATAGATCGAGAGTTTGTGCTAACAATAAGTGGAAGTTATTTGCTATTTCAAATTGGAAGATGCAAAAAAGAATAGATTTTTTCAATATTGCTAAATGAATATAAATCTGCTTATAGGTACATTTTGGTCAGTGCACATATATGTGCTTTACCTTATGGTAAAAATGGCGAAGGTACAAAAATGTACTTGCACAAAAGGGAACCATAATGTACTTGCATACAGTACTGCACTGGTGACAAAAAGCTCAAAACTTTATTAGTAAATGGCTGCATTTATAGAAAGCTTGTATCCAGAGCCAATGACAATTTTCCACCCATTCACACACACACACACACACACACACAGGGCAGCAAGCATTTAAGCAGATATGATTAGTTTTAAAATGTTAGACTTCTGCGCTTTTCTTTTAGTTGTTCCCTTGATGATATCATGGACTGAGCATGATAGACGAGGGTGAGAGTGGACCAGACTGTATTTATTGACGCTCTCAGCATTAAATATGCCAATTTTATGGAAAAGAAATGTCTGTTCTGGAGGCAAGTTGTGACCCAGATGTGAAATATGTACCCAAGGTCACATAAAAATAGATAATTAGCGAAACACAGCCAGATGAAGATGGCAAACTGCAGCTCCAGGTCTTGAATTACTAATATATGTTTGCCCATAATGGAGAAGCGTCCCTTTGAAACTGCTTTATGTCTGTTTTGTGTGAAAACATAGACCTGTTTGGTGGTAATTGCTTTGGTTTTTTTGATTTAAGTCACCACTGCCATCATTTTCTAACATCATTATGACCTTGGGTTCTGGGTAGCATGGAAATATTGATCCTTTGGGGCGGCCCTCACCCTGGGGTCTTTGTTCCTTTACAGAACCTTCTACTACTTTCATTACAGTCTCCCAGGACCTTCAACTATTCCTCGATCAGAACTGATTCTTTTATCTTTCTCAGCAGCTTGATCCCAAGGGAAGCGTGCTTGTCACCAGATGTTTGCCAGTTTGAGTCTTAAGGGAGTTGGTGAAATCGTTCCCCTCTCTGAGAATTAACAACCATCACTAAATGAACATTTTTAATAACAGACTAGACATTCATTCAACTGTGTGAAGTATGTTTGAATTATTTTCATGCGCAAAACAAACAGCAACTGCAGATTTTTCCCACTCACTCAGATTAACATTCAGTTTGCTTATGCGTACATTGGGGACTGAACTGTAAAAGTGATGAGGATCAATATACAAAGGAAAACCCATATAGCAACCAGGACTGGTGGAGACTTTCAGTATTTTAACAAAGAAAATGGGCGGCATTTGTTTATTTCTTAATGCAGCTAGGCACTGGGGCAGTTGCCACTACAGGCAGGTCTGTATGGGGGGGTGAAAATCCCACTGAACTGTAGGCTGCTGAACGCTAGCTTAATATATATATGTATATATATAGCGTGGAACATCCATGTTTTGCCCAACATTGACAGCACTTGTGGAAACTTGGAAACAAATTATATTTATAGATTCCATTGTTTGCCATTTTTTGTAAAAGTAATTATCAAAGAAATTCAACTTTCGTTTTTTACTTTTTTAATGGTTTATGGCTTTGTGGTCGTGTTAAACAGCACAAAAGACATTTTTGAGTTCTGTCGACTTCTAGCAATGATTGTACTGTTTCTATAGAGGTGCAGGGCTTGTATATTGCAGTGAAAATCAAGGCCACGGAGAGAAGAATGTAAGAAAGGTCCAAAAGGACCCATCCTCATTCAGGACAAAGTCATACAAAAGCATTTGGGGTTGTCTGAATTGAGTAAACCAATCAGAATCACAGAGGATGAGCTGGGACTGATTGGTGTTCTTGATAAATAACACTAGCGAGGAAATGCGGCAAGCGTTCTGATGTGGCTAATTGCCAAGGCTCATAGAGAAAGTTTGACGTCATCTGGTTTGCTTGAAATCCCCAGAGCCGTCCCACAGTGGACAGACACATCATTAACAGGCTGCTATATAGTAATGTTGAGAGAGAGCAGGTCGCAGCGGGGTGACAGTCAACAAGTGTCTTGCTGTCATGTGAGGCTGAGCCCTCAGTGTCCTCTGAAGGGAAACAGGATGATGTTGAACTTAGAGGGAATGGCATTGACATTTTTGGATGCTCAGATTTAAACCATTCTTTGTTTCCATTACCAGTTTTACATTCATCCCTCAGTACTTTTGTAGATTCTAACTGAATCTCTGTGGTTTTGAAGTTTAGTTTTTACTCCTGCGTTTCTGTTTGTACTTTCACATATCTTTACATTTAAATGTTTTGCTTTCAGCTGTCAAGTAGCTGCTGATGAAAACCCAACATTTCCTGATTTTGTTGCTTCATAATAACAGCTTGTAAATAAATAAAAAAGATAGTAAAGGTTATTGTGAATAATTTATAGGAAATTAAATGTGTATTATCACCGAATTAGACGAGCTTTGTTAGTGGCTATGCTTCAATAAAAACAAGTCAAACAGGAACAAAATAACAGGGGCCTTTTACTGTGAAGAATATAGGAAATGAAATGTATACATCCACCGTTTTATAACCGCCCCTTTGACTATTAGCCATGGTAACACACACCTTCAAGCGGGCTGAAGTCCAACCAGGTAAAGCCGAGCCAGCACATTTGTATGGAAAAAAAGGGCTTTAATAAACTCAGGACACGCTACAAGACCCCTGATGATCAAAAGTATCAAAAAGCGATGTAAATGTTGGGAGGCTGAGGTGAGGAACACGGGTTGGCTGACCCAGAGATGGTCGTCAGATCTCCATAGTGACCCCTTCTGTCTAGTGACTCACGGTCTTGTCCTTATTGTTTCTCAGAGACGGGAAGAGGGACTTTGAAAAGGGCGACAGAGACTTGAAAGGGAAGAGTTTTATCACCGCTGTTCACAACTAGACAGACTTGTACAACTCGTCCGTTTTTGTCTTTTTGGTGCCAAAACTCTTAACCTGACACCTAACGGGTTACCAAAGCTCCCCTGTGACCCAGTGTGACTTGTGTTTGGCTCATTTAGAACCAACACAGCATGGATCTAAACAAGCCCAAACACAAAGATGCAGTAAAGGAAATGTTTCCACTGTGGCTTGTGCCAAAGAAAATCAAGTGGAGGCGTGATTACGCCCTGGGGAGGTGGGGTGGGGGGTTGACCCTCAGAGTTCGCTGACGCTGTTAATGAGGGTTGGTCACAAGGCCACAAGGCTTTTTAAATATCACAGATCTGCTGAACGTCACTGTTCAGGGTCATTAATAGTGGCAGATCATTGCCTTTTAATGAGTGTAACATCCCTTTAAACAGCCCTGTGACTATAGTGCCTACTGTACAAGTACTTGGCCCAAATATTGGACTGTGTGTGTGTGTGTGTGTGTGTGTGTGTGTGTGTGTGTGTGTGTGTGTGTGTGTGTGTGTGTATATGTGTGTCCTGGGAGTGACCAAGTTCTTAGAGGTGTGTCGACATATTTCATAGTGTAGCATTACTGTCTTCCTGCTCCCACTGTTTGACGGTCAACAGGAATGTTTGGCAAATAGCCAAGCGGTTTACTGGCAGAAAACAAAGACGTGCTCACACAGGTCGGTAGTGCAAAAACTTTTGAGGACCCTCTTTAATCATTTTGTGTTCTCCTAACTCTTAGCTTGACCTTACCCTAAATTTTGACTTTAAGCCCTAAAACTAAAAGATAATTCCAGCTAATTTAAAATGTGTAGCTCTTATTTGGTATATAAGGTATACAAAGGCCAAAACGTAGACAGTTATGCTACATCCACACTAATTCATTTTTATTTTAAGACGCATAACTGTTGCTATGCAGCTTTAGACCTTAGTTGGAACTGGAATTAACTGTCAACCATCGACAACCCCACAAAGGAGTGAGGACACACACACACAAACACAGTGTTCTTTTATTTCCTCCTAACTTCCTAAAAGACTTCATTACTGACCCTGGTGTTTCCATTTTTTTTAAGATTCAGATCAGGCTTTTGTTTGTGTCGTCTTCCCTCCTGGCTCCACAGTCTGAAGTGTTTCTGCCAAACCATTAAAGGGACATTCAGCCTTAAAACACAGCCAGTAACCTATCTATTACTTTATACATATAACAAAATGTGAATATTTCACTTTAAAGCGTCCAGAGGTTGTGTTGCCATATCTTTTTGCCGGTACAAATTCAATACCACAAAATTAAACCAATAAATAAACAAAAAACAACAAAAACCTTCATACAGTATTTTTAAACATTGTATAATGTTTTAAGAATAATTAAATGAGTTGTTAAGATGTCTGCCTCTCCATCACTGTCAATGGAAGAACTTTATGTGAAGAGTCTGGATGACATGTCACAAGTTACTGAACATCATAACGTTCACTCATGACAAGACTTGTATTCAGTTACATGACTTCAAGTCAAATTTTCAAATTTCAATAACTTTTATTTTAACCTTAACAGTTCAAATTTAACCTGTAATGTTTCTCTGGTGTATAAAATAATCATATTTGACTGTTATGTTTAATGTTCCTGGTTGTACCAACAAGGATTAATTTCAAAACCTGATCAAATCTTGTTTTTACTTATATCTTAAAATTAAGAACATTGAAGCCTGTCTTTAAAATATTAGTTTAGCTTTTACTCTAAACCTAGTTAAAATGTTATTTTTACGAACTTCACACTCTAGTTTATACCGTGATCCAGTCTTAACTTTACACTGATACTTGAGGAGGTTTTGATTGAGCAAATTAATGAAGTTCCTTGAAGAAAGTTCGATTCAGGAAGAGGCAGTCATGTTTTTCCTTACTGAGCTCTTGTGTGTTTTATATCTGGTATTATTTGGCCATATTGCTCGATTAATTCTCTCAACAAGTTTTTCCCAAAAGTGGAGAAATTAGAGCTTCTCTGCAGAATTGCTTTTTAAAATATGTTTTATAGCCTCGGTCCTGAAATCACACAAATATATTTATTTATTTTAATTTGGGTAAACAAGCATAACATGAGTAAAGTCTTTAATTTTGGTTTCATTTTGGATTTACTTAACGGAGATTAGTTTTTAGTTAAGCAACCAAGCTCTGCTTAATTTTGTATCTGGATTTACTATTTGAAACCTAGTTTGGGAACTCTGAGTAGAACTAATCTTAGATCAAATGAATCCTTGCTGGTCTAGCCTTAAGGACTTTCCATACCGGGGGTGAGACGAATAAGCAGCTTGAAATGCTCAACTGTGAATATTTAGTATCAAACTATTCATACAGACAGCGATGTAAAATTTGTGACAATGGCAACACTTTTTCAATAAAAGCTTGGAAAATAATAACTCAGGCAGACGACCAAATACCGGGATCCTATCGACCCAAAGCAGCGTCTGGCAGTGTGTCTGAGTTAAAATGTTGTTAGCCTAAGATACTGGTAGCTATTTAATAGATTTTTCTTTTGAGAGTTCCCTCTGGTAAATAGTTACTCAGTGTATACATCCAGGGCTTTTATTGTTAAAGGTAAGAATGTAACGAGTGGATCTGGTCTTGATTCGGACTCCCGCGCCTACTTGTACATTTTCAATATGTCCTTTACGCACAACGTGATTGGTTGATACCTTCATTCGCAGTGCAAAAACCTCTGAAAAATCTAGGTTTGTTTTGGAAAAAATGCCGTTGCTTTTTTGCCGCATAATATTCAAGTCCTCAAGACAAAAACAACAGTTCTACAACATATATTGACAAATTAAAAACGTGAAAAAAAACATTGTCCCCAGTGTGTAAAGGCCTTTAGTCGAGTTGTAATATTTAGTTAAGTTACCTGGATCAAGACCACGAGAGCCAAAAGTCTGAAGAATGGGGGGAGTGTAGCGGGGAGGTGAAAGGGAGATAAGTACATTGTAAGTGAAGGACGGCGAGAAGTGTGTGTGTGTGTGTTAGGAAATGCACCCCTGTAGCATGCTATATGTAGAGTATAGATAGTGTATATGAGAGAAAAAACATTGTGTGTGCATATGCCTACAACCAGCATGACGTCCACATGGCCGCCGTGATCTAACATCCTCTGGCAGCAGATCAGACACTGCCGTTTAGCACCGGACAGAGCAGAACAGGTTGATTTGTAAACGTGCACACCCACACGCACGTGTGCACATACACATGTACGTACATGTGTATGTGCAGGCATGCACGTACATACACATCCCTTATTCTTAACAGAGCTGTTGAACCGCTTTCCAGCTGTGAACTGTGGCCTCAAACTCTCAGTAACAGTATGTCCCTTCACCATTCTACTTACAGAAATGATTTTGTTTTTCCCCAGAGAAATACAGCAAACGTCCCCTTGTTTCCACCCAAAGAAACGAGGGCGAGAAAGCAGAAACGTTGCTTAAAGAACAGTAGTCAGTATTTTAAGAGTGAGCCCCAGTATGTGGTAGAATGTCTTAAAATGACTCCCAGTTTTAAAAGTAGAAAGTCCACTGTCATCTACCGACCAACTGTAAAGCAGGGAAATATAGTCATGACTGTTATAATGAACACATTATTAAAAAAATATGTAAAAGCCACAAACAGCTCAGCTCCTCTTGTGTTAACGGTCAGTGTTGTTGTGGCTAGTCACTCAGGTAGTGCCTGTGCACTAATCCTGATGATTAGTGGGATCGACAGGATTAGAGGTTAACATGGGTCGGCTATCGTTCAGTAAAAAGGAATCTAAATTAGCATACCTAATTATACTTGTTGCTGGGGAAAGTTATGTTACAGTCAAAACTGTTAAAGCAGCGCTGAGACAGCTGATTGACCCAGAGTGTCACTTAGAGAGGACACTAGCCTGTATAGTCTCCACCCTCTGCAGGTGTCTATATCATAACATCCTCTTTGATGGTTATTTAGCGTCATGATTCATCTTTGTCAGAAAGGAGCTGATTTAGTTTTTAATTGCCGAGGAGCTGCTACTTACTGATCTGACAGCTTAAAGGAACCTCCCAAGAGGACAAACACACACACATATCATCACTCACATCTTCAAAGTCTGACACTGTACATGAGCCACATCGCCAAACAGAGGGTTGCGTGTGTGCTGCTGATAAACATCTGTAATTGACAGACCAAACCACATTTTTGAGGAAAAGGGTGGACAAAGATAACACAAGTGCTGTTTGCTTCATGCTGGGGAAACAAACCCATGTCACTCTGCGTTAGTCATATCGCTAAGGTAACAACTTGCCCTTGGGTAACACACGACACCCCAACCTCCCCCCCCCTGTAGCTGATAGGAAGAGAGTAGTCATAGTGTAGTCTGAACTGACTGAAAGCACCCGTAGTTTGATGTGAGCACAACGACAGATTCACACGCTGCCCGCCACACACACACACACATACACTGAGCAGACTTTAAGAAGTGATAATGTTGATTGGCAGTTGTTCTGTCGCTGGCATGTGGCCCTGCTGTTTTATCTAATGAGGAAGAGAAGTCGCTCTGTGGCACTCAGCGGTGACAGATGTGATCTCAGCTCTTTCTTAGTCGAGCACTGTGACCGCAGGGCGAAGCGGAGAGATACTACATCTTGTTTTTCTGTCCAAGCAACTTCACACGTGTCTGACTTTTGTCTTATTTTCATAAGTTACATAACTTATGAAAATCAGTTGCTCTGGTTAAAATTGGCATATTAAATTGAAAAGGTACAGTTATATCTAGTAATGGCTTTGCCCTCTAACAGCTGTCGCTATTTTGCAACGCACATGTACATTCATGAAGATGCGACATATAAAAGGGCTGTGTGACCGTAGTTCTACTCCCTATTATTTACCGAGCAGTCAACAGGTGAAGAAGGAAAGAAGATGAAGACATCCAGCGGTGTCCGTCCGTGCACCAGTTGTTCATGCCAAGCTAGATCTTACCCGTAGGCCGCTCAGCAGTTATTTGCTCGCTTGCCAATGGAGAAGCCGCAGCAACGAGCGTCATGTGAAGGTGGCAGTGAAGGCATTTGGGCGGACAGCTAGGATTCCTTTAAGAAATCGGAGCTTGACATCTTCAGCTGAAGTTTCTAGTAACTCAAGCGTCAATGAGTATATGCATAGCCCTGGTTCTAGCAACTCCCTCTGTATAAATTCTGGTGTAAATTGGGAGCAGAGCTATGGTCTCACAGCGTTTATATGTTTATAAGTGTGGACGTAAGACAGGTCTGTGCAGTGTACAAGGGCACGGGAAAAAATCTTCACAACTGTGCAAGCACTTGGGGATTTACAAAAAAAAAAACACGGCTCTTAGACAGCGTTGCCTACACTCAGTTATTATATGTGAATAAGACTATTTTATTTCCATCTGAGTTTTTGTTTTTCCCTTCCTTGTTTTGCATTTCTATTTATTCTATTTAAACCCACTATTTCTGTACAGTTGCAGATAAAGAACGGGGTATAATAGTCCCCTATATTCATTCTGTAGCTGTGGACCACGACCATTAATATGTCTGCTCTAGTGTTTCACAGTGCTGGCCTCAGCCTCTCCACACTCTCACAAAGAGGAGCAAATGAGAGACTTGTGAAGTGAATATAACGTGAATATAATGAAGATAACAAAAATGTTAGTGGATAGTATTATACAATTTAAGGAATTAGATTCTAGTGGTGGCAGTTTAGGATTGCTTCCGACATGTTTGATTCCAATAACTGGAGTTATTGGAACGTTAAGTAGCAAAATCCCTGTTAAGTCAAAAAGTCAACATTTATTGAAACAAGGTAGATGTAATCATATCCAAAATTCACATGTTTTTATCTAATGAAATATTCTGCTTCAATCCATATTTGTTGGTTTTAAGCCTTTCAAAAACAACAATGGAGTCAAAAAACTGTTTACTGTCAAAGGGAGGCATGCACTGACAAGTTATATTCATTTAAAAACTGATCTAATAAAAGACAAGCACATTTAATCTGATGAATCACTTTATCAAAAAAAAATCTTCAGGTCATGGCTTCTTAAAATATTTGGACTATATTTGGACATCCTGCCCAGTTGTGATTCAGCCTTTAACATGAGAGCTAGCCCTTGTGTGTGTGTTTACTCACCTTTGTCTATAAGACTATGGCACTGGATCAGCAATATCATAAAGTCACTGTTCCACACCAGTGACTATCACATTATCACAGGCCTGGAAGTGAACACTGGTAGCTGCCTTTTTCTCTGGAAATGGGCTACTCTGCTTCAGAGTGGGAGCCGCCCAGTTCAATCAGTCACTTTTAAGGCCCTTGATCATGGATCTTGGCAAAAATCATGTCCGCAGGGTGGAGCCATTCTAGATGTCTGATCCAACTTGTCTTATGATCAGTTCTAAGATCTAATTGTCAGCTTTGTACACAAGGAATCACAAGGATTGCCATCTCATGTGTGATATACATTCATGCTCCACAGCAAAACCTCACCATCAGATTACCTTAGAAACCCTACATCAGATTGTCATTTTTTTTACAATGAAGAGGAATAGGAAGAGGAATTCGGATTCCCTGAACTAGTTTGTATGGCTAAAGATAATGGAAAACAGCCTCTGGTGGATGCTAGCAGGACTAAGCTGATATGTTTATATTTCCTAATTTAATTGATGCTTTACTTCGATAAATACTCATCTGAAATATGCAAAAGCCTCAACATCCTGTTGACTCATCAGGCTTAAGAACCTTCATGGTTCATTGTAAAATCTATCAATCTAGGAGCAATAGAATGAAAAGAAGCTGAAGCATACATAAACGCTTGAGGAAGGCTCTTTAGCGGAGCTAAAGAACAAGTTGATTGAAAGCACATGTGTACTCGTATCGGCCATATTCAAAAATATCAAGGCGGTTGTAGATTTAAAAACAGAAGCTGAGCTCAGGGTGGAAGTGAGAAGAGCTCCCATCCTGCTCTCTCTCTCTCTCTACTGTACATGCATATTCAGCTCATGTTTATATGAAGGCTTACATAATGCTTATCATAAGTCCCGGTCTCACTGTTTGCACTCTATGCCAGGACCTTGAGTGCATGTACAGCGTGTCAGCATATTCTGTTATCATATTAAAAAGTCTTTGTGCAAATGTCACCAAGATTACCTCCTTCTGCTTCACTGTACCTGTTGCAAGTAAGTCTTCATCTTTGTGCCTCTTTCTTTTCATTTCCACTGTATCTCATTCCAGCCAGGCAGAATACAATATATGGGAAGAAAAGGGTTTGACTTGTATGTGTTGAGGGTGTGTTCATTCTAGGCAGTTTGTTTTGGGGGGGGCGGGGTTGTTTTCACTGCCAGTGGGATTCCATTCACTTCAAATAACCAAACCAAACGCCTCAAAACTGCAGGTCTAAGTTGTTTGCCAAAAAAACAGTGCATTCAAAGTGTACGTGAATGAAATGTAGGGCACAGCAAATAAATACAGGAAATGAGCCTGAAACATTTCTATGTCTGCATTCCTGAGCAGTATGAGCACTGGAGAATGTACATGTCTGCACAAGGAGCATCGTGCTTAGTTAAAGTGTTAACGGCAGTCACAGCAAACTCATGCTACACATTGCTCAAACTTGATTTAAATTCCGCTTTCCAAAAGCAAAATGTGTAAAAAAAACAAAACAATGACTTGTACATCTGTCCCATTCTAAATGACTGGGAAAACATTTATTTTCCTAACTACTATTTTTTTATTATTATTAAAATTAACAGAGGTATACAATAAAGACAACAAAGAATCGACGAGACTAGCTCTCTCTCTTATTTAAAGTCAATCTAGCACACTTAACATCCAGCCAGATCATCCAAACAAGATGGTATTCCCTTAAAATAGAATTCAAATGTCAGTGTTCTAAGTGAATAGATGTCTTGTTCTACACAATCCACGGCAAAAAAAACAACATAATAGGATGTTTTATTTTCACACGATTTGAGCAGCTTAGCCACGTGTGCCGCTTACAAAAAATACAAACTGTCGCAGGTAAATAATTAGCTAGTTCAACATTGAAAATATTTTAGAAAAAGATGGTGTCATTATCAAACAGACGCACAAATCACCTTCCACAGCGTGATCAGCCAATTCTGTTTTAGGGAGACTACCAGTTGGAAACCAACAAAGGAAGGCAACTAGTATTTACTTCTGTAATTAAAAGGTGCAGACTAAATTAATTTGGCCCATCCAACATTGAAATCCCTTTTGAATACTTTTTATGACAATTTATAGATTAAATAAATTGCTAGGATAGTCCCCTTTTAACTGTTTTAATCTACCCTATTTGCCTTATTCATGTCACGGTTTCATTAGATTTATCATTTAAGGTAAGATGTGATCATAAATGCAATAAATACAATTTTTCCACGGAAACAAATACAAAACTTTTTTTCTGTTGTTTTAGCGTTTAATTATAAAGACATCGTAATTTAGCAGCTTCTCACTCTTTGTCCGTCTCTTTCTCTCTCGCAGATGTTCAGCAGCCCGGAGTAAACGGACGAACTCCCAGCTCCAGAGCTCTGTAAAGCCATTCCTGTGTTTTAGAGCGAGCTTCCCAGAAGGGTTGTGTGTTTCATCAGGACCCCCCCACCCCTACACACACACACACACACACACACACACACACACACACACACACACACACACACACACACATTGATGTCCAGCTTCTCCTTATTACAGTAGACCTGGCAGACCTCTAATCTCTAAAAGATTGATGAGGTCCTTTTAAAGTGCAGGAGGCCTGGCACAGTGTCGATAAGGCAGCTTTCATTTCACCACATTCTACCCCTCTCTCCCTCCTTTCTTCTCCTCTTCTCCTCCGTGCTGAGGGATGCCGGAGCTTGCTTTAAAGCATGAGAGAGGATTATGACACGCAAAGGCCCCTGGGTAAGAAGGAAAGTGTTTTAAGAAACGGGAACCATGAAATGCCCCGGAAATGACAGCTGTTTTCTTCTGTTGCTCCATGTCGGACAGCCGCGTGGTAGCCGAGCGGGACGCCAGAGTCGGCATGTCACTGTCAAACTGCTGGAGCTGGAATAAAGGGAAACTACAGAAGGACAGTCAGAGCTGAGAGCTGCTAAACACACATCAAACACCTGCACATACACATACAGACAAAAACACACTCAAAGCGTTCCACACAGGACAATGTGCAACATCTCGTTCTGTGATGTGGACAGTAAGGTGGACCAGTTCTTCCAGCCCACGCTATACATCATAGTCATCGTTCTGGGACTGCCCACGAACTGCATGGCCCTGTGGGCTGCCTACATGCAGGTGAGGAGACACACACACACACACACACACACACACACATTTTGAGTATACTTTTACTTTTGGTAGGCTACTTACACACTGAGGAAAGTCGATCGTGGTTAAAAGTTACGCCAGGAACAGGTGCCTCAGTCCCCCCCGGCTCATTGTGGTGGGACAAAATACATTTTGGCAGGCCTCCCCAGTTTAGGTTGGTAATTTATAATCCCTCTGGAACAATGTGTGTTTCATGAATATGTTTCATATGACCGTTCTATAAAGCTTGCACAAACGCACAATGCCACTTGTTTGATGTTGTGAAACGATTGGTTAGATTTAAACAACAAAACTACTTGGTTAAGGTTAGAGATGATGTCATAGTTTATGTTAAAATAATGACGTAAAAACATAATTTACCAATGTTACTAGCATAAATAAATAAAGACCATCCTTAAAAGACTTTCTTCCGTAACGTTGTGTGGGTGAAAGTCCTGTGTTAGTTGACCCGTCCATGCCCACTCCGCATACTGCATTTCTTGCTCTGCGCACTGCTCGTTGTAATACTTCACTTGTTTTGCCCAAATGCAAAAACATTGACATTAAAGAAGAATTAGAAAGCAAAATACTTAGCTTACCTAAGGGGAAAACTCACCAGCGATGCATGATGCACGTCAAAACTCCTGTACCTGTTACCAAAACTCACATGAAGCCACACTGAAAGTCAGAAGCAGTGCCATGATGTAATGGCATTGTGAACAGTGATCGCTTATCTTCAAGTATTCAAACAAAGTTTTATTTCCTGATATAACAGAAGAAGGTGAGTCGTATAATGTGTTATGTAACTTATTACTGTTAATGATAAATAAAGATTTCACTGTGTAATAACAGATTTAAAGTAACATTGGTTACTGCTTGCACCATACATGTCAACAGAGCATTACATTACATTACATTACAGTCATTTAGCAGACGCTTGGGGCTTTTTTTCCCATACAGCATAAAACATTTCCAGTGTTTCCCACAGACTGTCAGTTTACTTTGGCAGCTGCGGACAGAATTGTTATTGACTTTTCATTCAAGTAAGTTCACTAGCTCGTAAAAGTGAGGACATTTTAACATTTTGTTTTGCTTCCATCTCAGCATCAGGGCGACTCCTACAACTTTCAGACTCCAATTTTCTGATTCAGTTTGAGCCCTGGCCCAAGCACAGCACGACTCGAAGGAGCACAGGTGCGCTCTGTCTCAGGTGTATTATTGTTAGTGTAGTTCCTCAAACACCCTTGAGCGCTCAGAAGGTTTAACTGTGTTGCTGAGAGCCACCAGCTTTGTGAATGACAACGCCTGAACAGAATCCAAAACACTGACATACTTGGCGCAGTGTTTATTTACCAGGGCAGTTCTGTCTAAATATTAAAATTTATTTATTGTAATAGCAATACTGCATGTGAAACAAAGCAGTGTCCTATTAGGTGGATTTCAATCCATGTGCTGACAAATCAAATTACACAAGCTTAATGCAAGCCGTACAATTGTCAAGTTGAACTGCTGCCGCTGAAAAATGTCTTTCCCTCTCTGTTATTTACAAGCCCTTGCTTAAGTTGTATGTACCCGATTTTCAGTCTATTACCAAGTCCACTTTTTTTTTTTTAAAGGCATGGAATATGTTCATCTGTGTGAGACACTAAACAATACTACATTCAGACCTAATTGGTCATGCATTTCTTTCATGTATGGGTATTAGGTAACCAAATGATTTGTTGCCGATACAAATAACTTGTGTTATTTGTATTTTATTTTCTGTCACATTTCAAACGTTTGCATAAAAGGCAAAACACAAACACTGTTTGTCTCATTATATTTTCACTGTTTAACTTGTATACAAAAAGCACAGAAGTTGAACAAAGCAGTCCTTTCCCCCTCTATCATTGCACCATTTGTTTCTGTTTAAATCCATTCGATCCTTTATATTTAAATTGTCATCTCTCTTCCATCTCTCACTCCTGCCTCCCAAACCTTTCCTTCATCATCTTCACATCCTTCCCCTCATCACATTCCTCCCTCCAGGTACGGCAACGCAATGAGCTCGGCATCTACCTGATCAACCTGTCAGTGGCAGACCTCCTCTACATCACCACTCTTCCTCTGTGGATCGACTACTTCCTGCAGCACGATGACTGGATCCACGGTCAGGAGAGCTGCAAGCTTTTCGGCTTCATCTTCTACACCAATATCTACGTCAGCATCGCCTTCCTCTGCTGTATATCACTGGATAGGTACCTGGCTGTGGCATATCCTCTGCGCTTTGCCAAGGTTCGACGAATCAAAACAGGTATGTTGGGTTAAGGATGGCCTTTTGATACTGTATCCAACCTAAAACTAACTCATATAAAAACTAATTATGCTCATTTAAGTTTGGTCAAAGAGGTGAAATGTCATGATGTACTGTATCCTCATGGATAACATTTTGTCCAAAGCAGATAGTATTTACGCCCGTTTGGCCAAATTAAATGGTAACATAAATGTAGGTTGGTAGCTACATGGAGTCTATCAATCAATTGAAAGTTGCGGACTCCCCAAGAGCACCCTATTTCCCATCAATACGGTAAAGCCTCTTTCCAACAGGCTACAGGAATGGAAATTACTGCAAAGTCAAGTATTTCTCATTCCTTTTGTTTCCTCTCCTGAACTTCCTGCAGCTGTCCTGGTCAGCGCCATGGTGTGGATAGTTGAGATCGTAGCCAACTCTGCGCCCCTCTTCCATGATGAGCTCTTCCAGGATCGCTTCAACCACACCTTCTGCTTTGAGAAGTATCCCATGCAGGACTGGGTGGCAGGGATGAACCTCTACAGGACATTTCTGGGCTTTCTTGCTCCATGGACGGCCATGCTTGTGGCCTACCGTGGGATTTTGGTGGCAGTGCGCTGCAACGTCTCGACGGAGCGCCAGGAAAAGGCCAAAATTCAGCGTCTGGCACTAAGTCTCATCCTGATCGTTTTGCTCTGCTTTGGACCGTACCACATCCTCCTCCTGGTGCGGAGCGTCATGTTTCTAAGAAAGCCTTGTGACTGTGGCTCAGAGGAGAACTTGTTTGCGGCGTACCATGTATCATTGGCTCTGACCAGCCTCAACTGCGTCGCCGACCCCATCTTGTACTGTTTCGTAAACGAGGGGGCTAGGCACGATGTTGGCCGAGCCCTCTCGGCTTTACTGTCTGCAGCTTGCAAGAGGGGCTCCTCTTCCTCACCATCGCACGGGGACATGCTCAACGCCGGTTCAGTGACTATGGATACGCCGCTGTCAGCAAAGAAACAGACTTGCGTGTACGCTGATGGAGCCAAGACAAGCAGCTACAAAACAGAACTGGTGGCTCTGAAGGAGGAGTGTCTACAAATGACCATCCTTGGTGTTAGGAAGTGACTTGTAGTGTACTGTGAGAGGACCAAACTGCCTAGCTCAGTGGATGAAAGAAGCTCCCAACACTGACGGTGTCCGATGTCTTCTGGCCTGACAGCCTGAGGTTGTAGATGTTTGGGTTTAAAGCTTCCACTAAATGGCACATCAACAAGCCAGAATGGGTATGAGATCATGATAAACTAGACAAATTGTCTATGGCCACCGTAGCAGCCCCTGTGAGATTGAGACGCTTACACACCAGAAAACAATGTTATTGGTTGAACTACTTGGCTATCGTTGCCACTATTTTGGGGGGAGGGGGGGGGGGATGTGGCCTGAGGTTGACACTTGAGGACAGGTCATGTTGTAAATCAGAAGGGAGTATCCTTTGTACGTCGACCTTTTTAGCACATCTGCCAGACAGCTTGTCAGGCCCACTTCTTTGTTTCCGAATTTGGTACAGCGTTCATTACTTCAAGCTGTAGTTTGTTAGCCTCTGCACGGCTGCACGGCATGCTAATGTTAGCATGTTAACATGCTGTATTATCATAAATCCCAGAGTGCAACTGAGGGTGATAAAGATTCAGTCCTTAGAAGTAACTTAGTAAGTGTTGGACTAGAGGAAATGTTGACCTGCCGGTGGCGCTATATGTAGAAGTCAGGGGATCACCAAAGCCCTCATGATTCAGCCTCAGTGGACCTTAAATTTCTGTACCAAATGTCATCCCTATCCGTCCAGTAGATGTTGAGAGATTTTTTTTCAGTCTGCAGCTGACATCCCTACAGTCGTCTGACTGGTGCGGCTAATAAGGATCTTATAAAACACTGGGACAACAACCCACTGTGTCAGGAATGATTCACAATGGCTAGAAAGATGTCCTTGAATACTTAAGTAGAATTATTTGAACACTCCACATTCTGCATGGCTGAGTAGTGTATGTGGTCGGAGACAACATGGACACCGAACTGGACAAAGGGCAGATGTAAGAGATTGGGATTTATCACACAAATGCACCATTTTGGATTTTGGAAGCAGAGCAGAAGGGTAAAAAGAGAGTGTAGATTACCGGTCAATAAAAGTGTTTTTAATGTCTTAACTGTTATATTAGTTTTTTGAAGGAAATAATGAAGCCTTATGAAGTACCTCAGCTTCTAAACTGTGATAGTGAGAAGTCTTAGAGTAGAAGTGTCTCTTGCGTTATGTGAGCAATGTTTTTTTCTCTTTACAAATTATAATGGGCAGCAAAATTTATCAGAACTCCAAGATGACAGAAAAAAAACTGAACAAATGCTTTCATTCAGCTCGGTTTTAGAGTCAAATGTATCAGTAATTGCCACTTCATTATGTTGAGAGCACCGTAGAGCAGAAAAACAGCCTTAACTGAGACTGTGTGGCCTGAAAACCATCTCTCAACCTCCTTGAATCCAAACTACATGCTTTGGCTTTGGTAAAGGCTGCCCACGGCCAACCTGATACTGTTTACATTCCTTTAACTTTTAACTTTAACCGTCCCAAACTTCACAAATTATTTACAGTACACTCTCTTTCTCATTTTTTGTAATTTTTTTCTCATCACACAAGTTGCACAATAAAGTTTTCCGATCTTTGTTCTCCCTAGAGGAAAGATTTGGAAATTCAGTCTTGATTCAAGTGAACTGGGCTGCGAACAGTTTGTCATATTAAGGAAACAGATCAAGAGACATTTCTCTGTAATGTCATAAGAGGAAATTTAAGAAATACTTCACTTGATATCCACATAAAACCATCTACAGTGAACTAAAAACTTATAAAAGTGTATGTGTCATTTTGTACATGAAGCCGATTGTTATTACGTAAAATATGACTTAAAATATGATCCAACAACACGCATTAGCTGCCATATTTTTGCCATATATTGACTTCAAAGTCCTGATGTCAAGTGAGAGATGTCAGAGCCTGGAAAAAATAAATCTTGAGAAATGTTCAAGTGGTGTGCATTTTTCCATGATTTGACATTACACTGTCGTGAGAGATCTTCATTTTCCTATTTGGCAGCTCTTGGATCCCTAAACTTAATGGCTACTTCTACAACTGAGTAAATACTGCGCACAAAGAAGGTGTCATTACCAGACTGGTAACAGCCATCAGGGCGAAGGCATCTTCAACTTATAAAATCAAGTTCACTTGCTCTTCATTTCAAAATCTTTCACGTTTTTGCAAATCTGTGGTAATGACATTTCAACAAATTGTCTGTTTACATACAGAATGTCCTGCTGTATGTTCATATAAATACAACAATGACATACAAACTCCTTGTGTGGAGTATTATGGCTGAAATAACTCCTTGCCAACACAGTGATATCATGTGGAGTGACAGCTAGTGTCTATGTTGCAGTTCCACTGGCCAACAAGTCACTTTTGAAGGGTTAGAAATGTTTTGAATGGCAAATAGGTGATCGTACCAACATCTTTTTCTTTAATGTTGTCTTGGCATGAAAGCACTCCTCTACCCAGCACAACGATGTTAAGGCAGGGTTTTTTTTGTACGCTTTCAGCCCGTTGTCGTTGCCCTAAAAGCTGCTGTGTACCATTGCTTTTGTCGTGCATCCGCATGTCAGTCTGAGAGAGGTACCAGGCTTGTAAATGTGTATTTGTTCATCGACAATGTCAGTGAGAAATAAATTATGCATATGAAAACCTTGCATCTTTCTGTGGTTGTTTGTTTTTTTTAAGTTGAAATTATTTGTGTGTGCCCCCCCCCCGTATACTTTCCTTCAGTTATGATTACGTTGGACGGTTGCTGTTATTGCTGAGACCTGAGAATGCTATGACCTGATCAAAGTTGAGCCAAACTTATTTTAGAAGGGAAAAAAAAGAAACGTGAAATTATTAACCAAACTGTGACCCATGACGTCCCTGTCACAGAGCGATTATTACCAACTTCTATGGATGTGCTTACTTTGAGTTTTACCAAATAAAGAGGATAGATAATCTGTTTTAACTACTGCTAACAAAATCTTTTGAAAGCGGACTGCGTTAAAGTGGAAGAGCATTCAAAGGGCAGTTGGTTCGGCTATGAGATCTTAAACATAATGAAACATGTATCAGTGAGTGCTGCATATAGTAGGCTCTATGTACTCCTGCTACACCGTAGATACCCCCCTTGTAACGGATCACAGCACGTGACCAGCAGTGACAGCGGGTCTGGGATGCTGCCAACGCAAAGTCACCTTCTTCACTCTTCACTTTGTCCTGTTCTAGACTCCCAGAGCTGCACGGCTAATGAATATCGTGACGGACGCACCGTAGGGATCTGTGCATTCGTGTGTGTGTGCATGCGGATCTATTTGCATGTATTAAAATGAGTGCGCCACGTGTGGGCACTTTTTGGTGTGTTTATCTTTGACAATGTGTGTCCCCTTCTCATTGTTACCCCATACATTAGCCCATGCATTAAAACCACCCGTCCTCATGGTCCTCCTTTGTTGTACAGAACACGACAGTGGGTTTATGAAGGTGTGTGTGAGGATAAAGGGAAGACAGTAAGGAGCTAGAAAGAAAAATAAGCATGTGTGTTTTTGTAAATACATGTGTGTGAAAGACAAAGATGGGGAAACTGGAGCGCTCACACACATGCATTTATGTTCTTGGGAGGAGTGGAAAGGACATACCTCGCTCTCTCTGAGAGAACATTGTCTTTTGTCCTCTGTGCTTCACTGGTCACCTCTGCTATATATAGGCCTATATATAGCAGCTCACCAGAGTCCAAGCTGTCATTACCAAGAGCATTACCAGAGTGATTTATTATCGGTGAGAATACAGAAACACCTTGGGGACAAAAAAGATGGTTGTTCTGTTGTGTTAATGAAATATTCAGATTTATTTTGCCGGCCTGATTGCAGTTCAGGCAGAGATGTAAAACTGGAGCATATACAGTTCAGGTCTGAAAATAGAATGACTGAGGGATACGCTTTACTTCCCCATAGTCTTTTCTTACCGTTCAGTCAATTTAAACAAGTACAATTTAAAGGTAGCATAGGTAATCTTTAGAAATCAGCAGGAGTATACGCCAGATTTCCTTAATTGTCCAACTTTAAAGCCCAGCCCGGTGTTGCCAACTTATTTCCAATAAAAGTAGACAGCAGCAGTAGCTCAAAAAGTCGCTAAATGTGGCAAGAAAGTCTCCTCAACACTGACAGCCCGTCCCTTCAGGCCTCCCTCCAAAGCCAGTCCCCCCAAAAGATATCATTGTAAACATAAAAAACTAACATGGCATGTGTTAGTACGCACACACAACGTGTGCACAGGTGGAAAGGTAGTATGAAATGAATGGATGGAATTGCAGTCCTGCAGCTGCCTCAAATACCAGATTTTTTATTTTTTTGTCAGAGCATTTGATTTATGGTTCCTGTCAGGATATAAACAGAATTAAAATATATATATATATAAAATGTGTTTTAATAGGATAACCAACACTATCTTAAAACCTTAAATTCAGGGAGATAGCTATTCATCCAATTGCTGCTAGTGGATTCATCAATGGGGTTCAGTTACTGTAATATCTTTATTCAATTAATTTAATTAAATCAGATAAAAAATATATATTAATTGTAGCCCTAAAAAGGGGTTGTCTGTTTTGTTGTCTGTTGTCTTTAAGCATTACGATGTTGCAAAATAAAAAACAGACTCTTATTATTTAAGAGTCTATAGGTTATAGTTGCACCATTATTGCATTATTTGCAGTAATCTAAGGAATCCTGGTTGTCCGTTGTTCCTCTGCTCTCCTCTACGGTGGCTAGTTGCGTAACAACACTGTGAAGTGTATAATGACTGAGCGCACAATGGCTTTCTTATCTCTCTGCTTGAGCTTCCCTTCCCCTTCTCTGTTAAGAAAAAATCCACATATTTAGATATTAAAGGGTACTGCTATTATAGCAACCTGTTTGGGTTCGCAATAAAAGCTTAAAATATAAAATGCACCAGGAGGACTTGGCTACTATATTAAGTACCTTGCACAAAAATATACTTAGACCTGAATGAATCCCTCATTCAATATGAAAATTAACCCAATTTCAATCTACCGCTATGCAGCACTTGGTGAGCTGTTTATGCCTCCTACAACTGTGACCAATGTGACCCAGAATCCATTTTTAAGATGCATGTTATAATCTAATTAGTAAACTCTTTCAGCTGTATTTCCATCCTTGCAGAGGAAGCAGGTCACCAGTCCCCCTGAACAGCCCAGATAAATCTAACACGGTAAAAATAGACCTTCACGTTGCTTTTGGAAGTGAACCACGTATCGTGACCGGAGCAGGAGTCCAGAACAATAAGCCCTAATTTCTGACCGACAAGAGTGTATGTTTTTGAATGTTATCACATGTTTGGAGAGGCGTTCAGAGTCGGTCCTTGCGGGCTCAGCAAAGTCTTTTCAGCTGGAAGAGACCATGGGAACCATTGGTTTGTTTTAAATCACCACAGCGAGAATAACACTTGGAGGTTTTATTGGACAACAGATATATTAACTAATAAATAGAGGGACTGATGCTAAATAATGTTGAGTTGACCCCAGCTCCCTAATATACTTAATATTTGAAATATATGTAATAATATTTAAAAAAACTGAGTTTTGTCTTTCTCTAACCTGCAACAAATAAAAAATCTTGGGGAACCACTGCTTCAAGTGAAACATGGGCATTGATAAACTAAGATAAATGAGAGTTGGGGGTCAATAAAAGTTTGGTGTGATTATGGTAATCATGTGGGCGGGACTTCCTGCACAGGTAGTGACTATGACAGGAGCCGCAAGATGGCATTCAGTCGGTTTGTCCCATCTGAAGCAGGTGGGGGGAAGCTGCCTGTACACTCAGACTCTACGAAAGCCTCTCAATAAATTACATTGTATTTATTCAAATAATCCACAACCTCATTTCTTCGTATCAGCAGCCCCTGCTTATTTGAAATACAAATTCACAGGGACCGAATCACACAGAGCCTTCAGGTTCTGGGTCGCGGATTCATAGTAAGTTAAAAAAAGAGGTCGGAGGGAGAATTGCAAAGGACCATCCATAAATCATGTGCTCTGACACCTGGTGATCCAGGCATTTGCATGAATGTGGACATTTCCAAGCGCATGAAGCAGCGTATTTATTAACATTTTTGCTAGTATTGCACCTATTAGATTTACTAGTACTCTGTCTGCCTGTTCTGGTCCAACTTTCATTATTTCTTACGTTTCCCAGAGTGACTGAACAAGTCAGCTGTCAAACACAGTTGCTGTGGTTGTTGAGGGGAGACTGGAGTTCACAAAGGAACCATAACAGAGAGCAGGAAACAACCAACAAGTCCAAGACCCCTGAACCATCCAAAGATATAGATAAACTGCTGGCTTCTGCAGCTTGGGGAAGATTAAACATTTTCCGGAAAACAAACATAATTGTTTGCTTGCTGGACTTGCCATTTATCACAGTAAATGCCATAATTTGTTGAGAAAACAAACAAGGTTGCTGTGTTTGTGATAATTTGATCATCAATAACATACCAATGTGGGGCGGCAGTAGCTCAGTCTGTCAGGATGTGGCCAGTTCAAGTGCAGCTAGGATCAGTCTGTAGTGAGTGTGGACTGGTAGCTGGAGAGGGGCCAGTTTACATCCCCGGCACTGCCGAGGTGCCCTTTAACAAGGCACCGAACCCCTTGCTGCTCCAAGCGTCTATTATACGGCAGCTAGTGGTGAAACGGACCGTGGTTTATCTGTGATCGATAGGCATCCCCATACAGATCCCCTCACAGTTTGTCATGCATGTGACCCGAGGTTTAATTACACAGTTTAACCATAAAGTTTTACTGCTGATTGTTATCGACCAATATGCACAAAGATTGTGATGGGAGATCAGCATTAATGCTTTCTGGTTGCCGATCCCTGATGATGCTGCATTGTGAACAACAAATCTGTGTTGAAATCATCAGGAGAGCTAGTAACATCAGCAGCACAAAAACTAACAGCTAACTTACGAAGGTTCCGTTCAGTTGCATTATGATGCATTCAGGCTCTGTTCAGTAAAAATGAGTATTGGGCGAAGGTGATTTATAAAAGGTATCGTGATGTGTTTAAATGTTATCTTGTAAAATGCAGTCGTTGGCAAGAAACTTGAAAAAATCCAGTTGTTTGAAGGAGATGTTTTTACAGCAATATCAAATAGGTATTAGAGATGAATTATGACCTGTAATATATATGACATTATTAAAACTACTGCCAAAATGTTTTTTATCAATAAAAATACAATCTTTTATTCCCTAATCTTTGGAATTTTGTGTTTTTATGCAACAAAAACGTCATAGACGACAATATCAAAATGAAAGCATAACATTTTAACTTTTAATGATTTACACTGACTTCAGGACGGTTGAAATGATTTTTAGGACAATGGTGAAAAGAAATGGCTTTGTATACCAGCTGCTATAACAAAACACAACAACAAAGATTTTAGCAACATCATATGATAAAACCAAATCATCTGAAGGCAAGGCCTGTTACTGTGGGGAGCTAGTCCTGTATAATGATGATGGACCTGAGTGTAAATCAGGAATCTGTAAAATACGGTACATTCACAATAGTTCTTTAAAGCTTGACGCCACACATTATAAAACGCATACTTTCTGACATATACTGTATACATGCATATTTTCAGCATACATGATAGCTGATAATGACCTCCTTCTCATGGCCAATACTGATAAGATAAACGATAATTTCACATTCCTGAATTTTAAAAATAAGTGGGCATAACCTGTAGTTTAAGCACACCTTTGGGTAAAAAAGGCTCAGATCTAGTGAGCTAAAATGGATGATTTAATATTCCAAAGCTCCAACTGAATCAAATCTAACTGACATCATTGTCGATTATTTTCTAGATTAATCAATTACTTGTTTGGTGTTTAAAATGTAAGAAATGGTGAAAATGTCGATGTCTTTCTCTCTTTTCCTCTTCTTGGTGGCTGGTGTGTGTGAGGAGACGGATGGAACCCAGTTAGGGGACAACGGTCATCAGATTTGGCACCTACAATGATAGAAGATAGTTTATGTCCAACAAGTTAAAAAAACGTCAGTTAAATGTTTGATATAATTTCTGCACACTGGTTAAAACCCTCTCTTCCTTAATACGACTGCTGATAACTCTTCACACTGGTAGTTAACCTTTACTATAACCTTTATTAATATTATAAACTCAATTCCAAAAAAGTTGAGTTGCTGTGTATAACGTAAATGAAAGTGTCTATTTTTACCGAAAATATATGTTTATCAGTCTGAGTTTTAGCTAAAGATTGTTTCTGTACTCTATTCAGTTGAAAATAGGAGCTAAAGGATTTGCAAATCACTGCGTTGTTAGTTTATTTACTCCCAATACATCCCAATTCTCTAGCTAACGTTAGCTAACAGTTAGCATAGCTCATCAAGGCCACTGGAGTTGGTTGCCTCGGTTTACAACAGCAAACCATGTCAGAACAATTACGTAAAGACATGACTTATTGCTAGAAATTCAACATACTTAACATACTCTGTTTTTACTTGAGCTTACATTTGATGAAGTGTTCGCTGAAAATACGTGTATACTTTGACGGCTGCCATCGTTCGCCCTTCACCGGGACGGAGGCACGTTTAATGGCACAAATCCACAATGTCCTCCTTTCAGGGTTTTATTTCTTGGACGGGATTCTGTAGAAACACGGCCCAGGCTTGTCTCTTCATCCGTTTTGCATCTGATAGCACAACAACTATCCCGTATTTGGACGAAACAACAGAAATCACTCCCGTCGTACGCTGGTGGGCAGCGGAGAACAGCAATGTTTTGCCCTCCAAGGGGCGTTCCCCTAAGGACGTCGTGAAAACTATGAATACGGATCACTGATGATCGGTAATTGGTGCGGTCGGCAAAAAGAATTAGATTAGATTAATAAAGTAGTTCTTTAAATCTTAAAGGATGCCAGTTACCAACGTTACAAGCAAAATGGAGAATAGAAAACAACTATTAGTCCTGTATCTAAACAAGAGTTTTCTTTTTACCAAAGAGTGGCTGCTTCAACAGAAAAGTCCAAAGCTTCGATATAATCTTGCTGATTGCAGCTATAAACAGACCTGTGTCTGTGTCAAGGTGAAATTGCTTCAGTGATTTACAGTTTTGCCTCCAAGTATTGAGCGGTGAGTCACCAAGCAGCTACAGTCTCAAAGAGTCACAGGAGCTGGTGTCATGTCCTTTATGTAGGTGTTTCTTCATTCTTTGTGAGACTGAAAGTGAGAGAATGTATGTATTGTAATTATGTGGAAACCTTTATTCCCATATGGAGGCTTATGGCTCTGTGCATTTTGTTATTTGATAAGATAAGAGGTGAAGGGAAATGAAACAATGGCTGTTTCTGCTTTAGCTTCATGAAGTCATAATGTTCTGATGTCTGACTCACGTCTGGTGCTGAACCTCCATCATCGTCTCCTCCACCGCCTCGCTGCATCTCTAACAATGAACCTGAGAGAGAGAGAGAAATCAAGACATGCACTTTGTGTACAGCGTGGCCTAGGAAAATAAAGGTCAAATTGTAATATTTTATGATAAATTGGGAAATATATTCTGTCCATTCTAAGCTGAAGTCACTTTAAATTGAACTGAATTGAGAGAAACCAATATGATGAGGGACTGGGGTTGAACTGTTCACTGAAAAGGGTTTAAGGTGAACTGATTAGTCATTTTTACAAACACCTGCAAGATAAAATAATGTTTTGTGGTCATGGATTAAGATTAACATATAACCCTCTTTATCAAACATGTCTAACTATCTTCGGCGCACGGTAAAATAAAGAAATTCCCTTAAAGAGTTTCCATTCCATAGTTATTGTGTTTATAAATGGCTTGAATGACAAAGAGACTATTCAAAGGACCGAACATGTTCAGAACCACATCTAAGAAAGGTTTTGTCAGAGAGTTCTTCATGTTGGAGTGTAGACTCTCAGAGTTTCTCATTGTGCCACAAATATCTGGTGAAAGAGACAAGGAAAAAAATAAATAAAACCTATCTTTATGTAAGTAAGAATGAATTCATTGTTTCCTAATGTTTGCGATTTGGTTTCTCGTGACATTGTTGCGATGTTATCTCATGACCCTGTGACCTGGAAAACATATTTAACATCACATGATTGTGTAATAACCCACCGCTTTCTCTCTGTTAAATGTGAGAATGAGAATCATTGACTTCGTAACGAAGGATGCATTTTAAGAAACAGACGTTGTTAAATGTTGTATAAGTGTATCACTGAACATAAATAACGTGCCACATTTATCACAAGGGAGCATTGCTAACTATACTACAATTCATTCCACTGATTCTATGCCCTGGCAGAAAGCGGTATTAGGTACAATGAGCCACTAGCTGGAGAAAAATCAATAGCTGTGTCCCAATCCAGCGGCTGCAGCCCACGGAGGACCCAGCCTTCGAGGTCAACGTTGGCCGGGTCCTTAGAATACCGCGAAGGCCGAGCGGTCCCCGAAATGAGACGTTCTGGTCCACAAATGATTTCCCGTTTGCCTCATCAGCTTTTCGCGCCCCCACCCTTTTGCCGCTGACCATCCCCTAGCAACTAGCTATGTTGGTTTGTGAAGGATCCATCAGTTGTATCCTCCGAATCTGGGAAAAGTAGGCTGCATTTGTCGGCCGCATTAGAAGGAGTCGACGGAATGGGAAGGCCTCGTCACGGCCGCTGTGACGCAATCGGTCTGGTCTACAAATACACCCTCCGAAGGATGCAGCCGCTGGATTGGGACACATGTTACACTAAATTCTCTGTAATATTTATTTATTGACATTATATACATTAGTGATGGCGAGATTAACCTTTATGAAGCACCGAAGCATTCAAGCTCCGTGCGCACACGACACCACCTGCTGGTCAAAGAGTGTAAAACAGGCAGATACACAGATGATCTCAATGTGATCCGTCACACTGTATTGTGCTGTATTATACAGTATTTTGAGCCAGTGAAAGCTTGGCATTATGAATGTCAACAATGGTAATCTATTTTTTTTCATCAAAAGTGTATAAATCAATCGTTAAGTGGCAGGAAGGGCAATATTAGTGTTCTAAAACTGAAAAGTGGCTGAGGTTTAACCAGGCAGAGGGCAGTGAATTTGCTTGTGTCATAGAGAAATGATGAAGAGTGGAGACTTTATTTGATTTAGTCAGGAACAATCATTTCTTAACTCTGTTAGGGATGAGGCAATTTCATTTTTATTTTTTTTCGTTGGAGATAATTTATCCTGTCTTGGGAAATACCTATCCCATAGCACAGAGAAGGCTGGTCCAGGAAAAAAACGACAGCAAGCTTGAGCAGACTCATTATCAAAGTGTGTCCTTCAGTCGTCCCACAATCTGTTCAGCTCCAAAGTGGCACCGTCAAAGGAAGACAGCAGACATCCACCAACACTGGTGTTATCCATCAGTGTGTAGACTGGCCATTAGCTGTTGCACCTGTGCAAGCGTCTCCTTTAAAATACAGAATAGCTATTTATTTCACTGTCATGGCAGCAGTAAAACAAACAAAATAAAGCATTATTGATTTAAAAAATAAAATAAAGTCAAAGAACACACCTTATCAGTGGTGTTGCTGCACATTTGCCCAAAAGTCAGAGAGCACAGACGTCAGGTTGAGAGCCTTTTTTCACAATCAGGTGCAGTCTATGTGGAAGTATGACAGAGCCACAGGCAATCACATTAACAACACCATCTGTGACCATATTAGTTATTCCACATACCTCCGTGAGGGAGGCTAAATGTTTCAGTTTTTTGTATTTAGTTGAAGCTACCTTCTGATCTTCAGCTTTAGTCTGTACTTTGGTTTGGTACCTTTTGGCCTCCACTGTGAACTTTTAAGCCTAAGAGAAAGGGAAAAAAAGAACAGTGCTTGATTGTCAAATGCAATATGAAAATACTCTTGCTTTATCTTGCATCCGTACACAACTGCCTTGTGGGGAGAATGTAGGTTGGATCCAATTTGGATATAAAGTCCTTAAATCCCACATCCTCAGTCTGTCGTGTGTCCCTCTCTGTCACAGTGACCAAGGCTTCATCCAACTTTTGTTTTCCGGTTGCTGGGGAAAGAAAGAAAAGTTTTGAAAATAAAGTATCTGTTACTTTTCTTATCTTTGTCTTATTCAGTTACTGCTGCTATTTGCTTGTTGCAATAGGGTCAATTATTTTTCACCTCATTTAGCAGAACAATATAATTGGTGAAATCTTGGACTGACTCATCTTCGCATTAAACTGTGTTTGTTTCCCAGATTTACCAAACTCCTCACTTTTCAGACTGAGCACATTATTAGTCACAGTGGCAACATTTAAACAACGGGGCCAAATGTCAATGATAACAACAACGCATTCAGTTTTGTTGATATGTTATGTAAACCAACACAACTTGGTAACTACTTAAGAATTTAGACAGTTTAAAGATCACTCATTTAGAAATGTGACCCAGTAGCTTCACTTATCTTGGGTTTACATTAAATATGTCCGACGCCCTCGCTAACCTCCACAGATGTTTCCTGGCGGCCCAACTGGTGGTCTGTCTCCCCGAGTGTGAATCCCGCTCTGATTGGCTGGCCTGAAGAGGAAATAAGAAAATGGGCACTGAAGCGTAAAGCCGGCCCACTTCCTGTTAACAGATAGTCCCCGTGGTGGTGACAGAGTCCAGTGAGAGTCCAGCTGTGTCAGCTCAGGGTCTGTGAATTTGGGAGGAGTGGGGCGATTAGATTATTACTGGGTCCGAGGTCTAGGATTTGAGACTGGAAATGGAGATTTAAGACCGTGATTGGGAACAGGAGAAAGGTCTAAATAATGACAGAGGGAATATAACTGGGATTAAGAAAGAGGCTGGAAATGGAAGCAGGTACAGGAGTGTAGGACTGAGAGTGGGATTGGTGATTGGACTCAGATTTAATTTTCGATTGAACCCTTAAGACTTGGACTGGGGCTTGGCCTGCATAACATAAATTGAATTAGACCTAGGATTAAGACTGAGATTTTGATAATAAAGCCATAAATTAGTAGAATTTGGATTTTGGATCAGCAAAAATAGGTTAAACTCGGAGAGAGAGTGAGACACTAGGATTACTGAAGATGGGATAAGAAGTTTAACAGAAAACAGAGCAGGGATGCATGACAGAGTCAGGAAGTAGGTTTTTAGACTGGGATTGGAAAAAGGACTGGTTTTGCGCTGGCGGCCTGTGGGTGGGCAAGGCGAAATGTGTCAGAGTGAAATAAGAATATTTACACAGCGGTTTAAATGATTGGTTTTTCCCTGAGTCAAGTAAGATATATAAATACATAATCAGCAACTAATCAAAAAGTTATCTTTCAGAGTCTGTGTTTCCACAGACAGCGTTTCCGTGCAAATCGGCAGCAAAAGGATTGAACCTTTATACTAATAAGACTATTTGGAAGATACCATCTTGATTTGTCTAACTCAGATTTATAAAGGTTGATAATTGAATTGGCGGAATTATGGATTTAATTGCACGGTGGTGTAGTGTTTAGCACTGTCGCCTCACAGCAAGAGGGGCCCGGGTTCAATTCCCGGGCTGGACAACCTTCTGTGTGGAGTTTGCATGTTCTCCCCGTGTCAGTGTGGGTTCTCTCCGGGTTCTCCGGCTTCCTCCCACAGTCCAAAGACATGCAGCTTAGGTGCATTGAAGACTCTAAAAATTGCCCGTAGGTGTGGATGTGAGTGTGAGTGGTTGTCTGTCTCTATATGTCAGCCCTGTGATAGGCTGGCGACCTGTCCAAGGTGAACCCTGCCTTCACCCATTGACAGCTGAGATCGGCTACAGCACCCCTACGACCCTTAACTGGATAAGCAGGTCACGGAAAATGGATGGATGGATGGATTTAATTTTTTCACAAAAGTAGGACTGAGTATTTTGTTCCCAATCCCCAAAAGTTGCTTTAAAAAGGGAGGTCTTTGTAGCCAGCAGCGCTTTTGATGTATACTATATATGGGCATATGAGAATGTTTTACACTTCTATTAACACATAAACAAACACACCAAAGGAGAATGTGGGCGTGTCACTCTCCAAAATGTACCTCGTCAAATGACACTTAGTCAACAGAAACACCCGTGTTGTTGTTCAGAAGCATCGCTGAGTCGCTCTGCTAAAAAGAGAATCTCATACAGAGATTTATTTAAAGATGATTTCATAACATGTTGTTGTCAATAACAGCAGTATTCATATGAAGCATTACATGCTTTTCTGTGAGAAGAGGAAACTCTTTTGGGTTAGTGAAACCAATGCAAAACCTGCATGTTCAGATGTTAGATTAAAAAGGGCACATTTTAGGTTTTTATCTCAAAAGTGTACACAAAAACACTCACTATACATATCTGAAAAATCTCAAGGGGTTGCAAACATTTTAAAAACGGTACGATTTTGCCACAATACTTTTGTGTCTAATCCATTAAGAAAACATTAGAACTGGCTCCCCTTCATGAGTTGCAGTTTTCAGTTGGTTTGTATGGCTGTTTTTTAGGGACATCTACTTTATAGGCTGGTTTTTCGCACTCTGCCCTTCCTTGTGAGACATAAACATGTCTGCTTTGTAGAAAGGCTTATTACAAAGAGTCCCTTAAACAAGTTAACGTATAAACCATAGAGGTAAAAACACATTGACAGATCCAGAAGAGGTTAGGGTTCAGCACCTTGCTAAAGCACAATGCAAATGGGTTGTAGTGGCTACTGGACCTTAAACTTCCACAATAAACTTTCAAGCAAAACTCTAAATACACAATAACTTGAAGGTATTCTGAATATATGGTGGTCATGAATTATATTATTAGCTGTTACTTTTCCCTCATGGTGCAAATTTTCCCAGCCATTTAGAGAAATCGTGCCAAATTTAGGGAAATAGTGTATGACGATTAATTTAGATCTCATAACTTTGTATAAAGTCCAGAGCTGGAGTCAGAATGTGGTTAGCCTAGCTTAGCATTAAAGACTTGGGGCAGAGGGTGGAAAAAACCCTCCAGAGAAATTATTCTGGACCGGAGAGAGTTACATTACATTACATTACAGTCGGTTAAGACGTTAGGTGTAAATGAGTGATTTGGCTTTAAGGTTGCTGCGCCTCCATCTTTTCTAATGGTCACTGAGTCAGATGTCAGGGCCAGCAGGAGCGCTGTCTGAGAAAGCATCTTCAGGGAGATTCAGGCTATCGGCTCAAGTGGGGGACCCCCAGGGCGCGTGCAGAACCAGGGGTAAAACCAGGCGGTAACCTCCAGTTCTGCCAAGTGAAGCCAATGTGTAAGTGTCTTAAAACTTGCATTCTCTCTACTGACCAGCAGGGGGCGACTCCTTTGGTTGCAAAAAGAAGTCTATGAGAAAATGACCCTACTTCTCACTTGATTTATTACCTCAGTAAACATTGTAAACATGAGTTTATGGTCTCTCTAGTTTCAAATCTTATTCAATACAGTATGATGTTCATTTAGTAAATTATGATCCATTTAGAGTCAAACAGACCATAAAGCAGGGTATGCTTTAGGGCGGGCTTTATGAGATTGACAGGTCGCTTACGTTACCAGAGCCGTACATGGCGTCTCCACGTCACTCCTCGGCATTCCACATATGGTATCGTTTATCAGTTGCACAAACAACAATCCAAGATGGCGGGCGGCGCATCACCGAACTCAAAGATTCAGCTATGTTCAGCTAGCTAATGTTTCTGTTGTCGGACTCCCTTCAAGAAGCACTTTGATAACGGATGCGCAAAAGACAATATCCCTCAATAGCTTTCATGGCGGGATGAAATAGCTGCAGCATAAGCTTTAACAGTTGTTGGAGCAAAATGGTTATTTACCAATGTTTGAAGGTAGGTGAACATGAGAGGGAAGGAACATGATGTGGGATCTGAGCCTTTTTTGTTGGTGTTTTAGCCTTTGGTTGTGTATTGTGGCGCCAATTTTTATTCTCTTCCGATGGGCGTTGTGCTCTGTTTCAATTGGTCTGTTTCAGATCAGGTCAAAATTTTCTACGGCCAGGGGGTGAAAGTGAAATAACAATCCCTATACAGTTTAACATTTTATTTTAAAAAATGTAGGCGTTGAGAAAGATGATCAATATCATAAATATGCCCAATAGCTCGGAAAATACAAACTAATTCAAACAACATATCTTTGTTTAAGCTGATTGTTCAAAACCGACCTTCAGATCTAAAATAGA
This sequence comes from Anoplopoma fimbria, assembly GCF_027596085.1. Classification (NCBI taxonomy): domain Eukaryota; kingdom Metazoa; phylum Chordata; class Actinopteri; order Perciformes; family Anoplopomatidae; genus Anoplopoma; species Anoplopoma fimbria. The sequence continues at coordinate 27,977,614 of NC_072449.1, forward strand.
GGACAGACACGTGATTTAGGTCACCTTCCACCCCACACACACACACACCGAAGATGCTTTACCTCTGCAGAGCTGCGACCTCTGTTTAGTGGAGGGGTTTCAGGGAGAATGTCTCCAGACTGGGACAGTGCGAACCAGTAGGCACGGAGGAGAAACGTCCAAAGTAAACGGCATCGGTTCGAGAAAACAAACAGACTCGATCATCTGCAAAGAATCTCATCCCGTTCACTGTTTACAAACAAAATTTCCCTTCAGACAGGCTCCAGCTATCCTCTGATCAGTGATTCTGCTTTGGTTTATTTTTTGTTCAGGATGATCTCATCACTAAGCCAACAACCAGGCTTATTTTCAGCAAGTGATACAATTATATTGTTTGGCCCACTGTACATTTGTTGTAATCTTATTCTTAGCAGTTCAGCTCCGCACTTCCTGTCAGTATTTTGCATTTTCAACCCTCCGAATTTGTAGGGTGGGAAATTAGGCTTTTTCAATTCAATTAGTAAAATAAAAAAAAGGTCCAAACTATCTTACTAATTTGACCTTGTTAAAAATGAAAGAAATTCTAATTAAATATAAGAACTAAAAATAGTTGCAAAATGCCAAGAGGACAGCTCTGTTATTGAAAACAACAAACAAACGCTGTATATCAATATATATGTTATTTACGACATGTAACATGATTGTAATGTCCCCTGTGAGCTGAGCCTCTAAGCTCCATACAGGATAAATACGTTCTTTCTTAATTTGTTTCTAATGAGAACAAACTTTCTCACGGTACCCAGACTGGACCGATGCTGAACAAACAAACGGGTGTGGTAAAATAATATCATCTACGTGACCATCGTGTTTACCTACCCCCCCACCCAAGATGGCCGACAAGCTGTACAAGTGCACTACAAGAACAGCATGTATGCATGTAAGGGCATTTGAGGGTTCGGAGAACAACAGACCGGTGATTGTAATGAGATACTACATTTGGTTTAACAAAATGTTCCCCTTCCCTCAGAACTGTGTATTGAGGGATAGAGGTCAGATCATTTACAAAAATGCAATGTGAACATTGCCTGTTTCATTTTAAATTATTATTTGAAATGAAACTGTTGAGAAACTAATCCTCTAAGTAACAAAATATTACATACCTGAAACGCTGCTGTTCTATGTGCTATGCTGATGAATTCATTTTACGTTTTTAAATACTGGCTGAGGGAGATGGTTTCACTGTATTAACAAAGAAAGCAACCAAAAAAAAGCTGTACAGTTGTAAAGCAGTGGCTTTACAGTTGGGGCACTTTGGATAAAAAACAAACGAAAAACATTGTATTTTACAATTAATTATAATAATAGTTCCACCCTGTGCTTTTACTTCCTCTCTGTTTATTATCCATCTTCGGCACTTTAACACCCACACATATAATCAGAACTAGAAAAAGAAAAGGAATTCATCAGGGACAAGGCAATGTGTTGTATTGTAAGCCATTATTAAAATACCTTCAGTCTACGCTTTAAGGGAATTTCTCTAAGAGGAACATTCATATACTAATGGAATAAACCCAGAGCATCTTTTTTATTCTCTATTTTTTTTTTAAAGGAAAACTTTCTTGCATTTTGAGCACTGCAGCGCTGCACTCAGTTGTTCAGTTTGGATACATGGTGCATTAAAACTTTTACAACAGCACCATCCAGTGTATGCAGCGCTACCATTCAGTGTTGTTAGTGAGCAGTACCAATAGTAAATGTCTGTTGCTGTATATGGTAGAGACCATTGCAACGACGATGATTCATATAAAACTACATTTGATGTGCAGTATTTTATAAAAGCTATTTCCTCTTCCAAATATAGTTCCACCTGGTGGTCGCAATCTAAACCAGATCAAATGTTACACTCACATTTAAAAACACATGAAAATCATTATTATAACCTAATTATTTCACATAAATACAAGGCTCATGTTATTCTAATGGTGCTAAATATTTGCTCTGATTGTTCAGAGTTCAACAGGAGTCTGTCTTTTCTATTAAATGGGACAGACAAGCTAGTTTTTTGTGGGCTTCCTAGATCAGAACACATGTGATTCAGCAAGCCAATCAGAATAGACTCTCCATCCTATGTCACATGCAGACTCATTAGAATATACCGTCGCAAACCACTACTTGAGAACATAAAACTGTATAGAAGAAGTGGACATAGTCGTCGGGACGTCACCCATTGGTTTGTGGACTGCCATCTTAAAACCTTCATTTTGGCGATTTGGTCATCGCCATCTTGGATTTTTGCAACCAGTGAAAGGACTTTACCATATTTGGAATGTGAAGGAGAGACTAAGAGAAGCCGTATAAGGCTAGCGGCAGCGACCTATCAATCACAGTAAACCCGCCCTAAAGCCTACTCTACTTTATGGTCTATTTGACTCTAAATGGTACCATCATTTACAAAATTTACATCATGCTGTCATGAAGAAAACTTTAAACTAGAGATTGAGAACATAAACTTTTGTTAACAGTGTTTACCGAGGTAATAAATCAAGTGAGGAGTACGTTTTTTTTTCATAGACTTCTATACAATCTGACTTCTTTTTGGCTGTATTTACGGGCAGGAGTTACTGTATAAAAGGATTCAGCTGGCTGCCAACACAAAACCAACTCTTGATTCAATTTAGCCGGCTGTTCTCATCTCCGCACTGGGAAAACCTGTGTCTTTTCCAGACACCTCCTTTGGCAGTCTCATTTCTACACAAAAGACATTTGTGTTTCCGTCCACAGCCAATCCCTTAATGGATTTCCAAGATGCTGCACACAGCTGTGGTTGCTGAGAGACCTGCGGTGTGAATGTAAAGCTTCTATCAAAACCTGATTAAGAAAGTTACTCTGATATCAACAACTAATGCAAGAGGACTAATTGTAGTATCACAGACCAGGGGAGGGATATCAAAAAACACAGAAACAGATGTGTGTCAGCTGGCCGGACACATGAACTCCCCCTCTTCATCAACTGCTCTCAGGAGGGGAGATGGAAAAGGCATGTTTTTAATATGGAAATGTATCCTACGCGTTCCAAACTCACTGAGAAATAGCGGCTGTTTTACCTATAACTCTTGGCTTCCTACCATAACGAATCAAGTAAAAAGCCCAAATCAGTGTTTGTTCACATTAAGGGGGGCTCACGAGGAGAGAGAACTTCATATCTGGAGCGACGTAGAAGCAGGGCATGATTTGTCCTTCTTTCCCTGTCATTTTCCACCCAATTATCTCTCTGCCCATTCCCCCACCCCACCCCACCCCCCACAGACCCTTATACACTACAATTACCTTTCAGACAACTAGCTGACGCCAGAGGGGCCAAATTACAGCGAGCCTCAATTCAGTGATCATTAAAAGCATTGCATTAACAGTTTAAGAGATCAGAGGAGTGAAGTGCAGACTTGCAGAATCATGAAAGGCACAGAAGAACTTCTCTCAAACAAAACATGTGCAGACGGGGGGGGGGGAGAGAACGGTGTGAGTTTATACAAAAGCTCATAAAACCTCCTCCAGAGGTGGTGGGATGATGGGGTTTTCACCCAGCCACCCCACCATATGTCCAAAATTACCATAACACACGCACACACACACACACACACACATCATTTGTCCCTCCAGAGTTACCGGGACACTCTTTTTGGAAAGAAATGTTGCCGTTTACATTTTTAAAGAGTAGATTTTTTATTTTCTGCAAGGCTAAATACAACTCACGATGAGTGAGAAATGTTTGTCAAAGTCATTATAATTCATGTGAGCTGAGCATGTGTGATTATGGACCTTGTTCAACACTGGATCATTCAGGAATGCTTTCTTGCTTTGGAACCAATTTGGAATAAGAAACAGTTCTTAAATAACACACAGTTTCCTCTGTTTGCAGTCGGGCATACAGGGTCATAAAGTCATAATTCTAAGCATGATGGCATGAGTAACGTCAGCAACTACAAAAAAATAAAAAGGAGGAACGCATCATATCTGTCTCTTTCCAATCTCACAGAGTGGTCCGGGACTCCTCTTCTGCATCGACTTTTCTATTGATTTCTGGGATGTAACTGAGTGAGTGCTGCGTAGGAGGACAATTATGCGAGGAGGGGACGTGGGAGGGGAGAGGACCGTGGAGAAGTCCTTCACTTACACTGTTGGCAAACTCTGAATAATTAGATTTATTTTTTTTCTTACAGATTTATGCTTCAAATGAGGTGATGGAAGGTGGAGGCTGACATGGACGTTTAAGATTAAGTCAACATGGACTTGTTTGTACACTAATCATTGCAGCCTGCTGGGAAATGAGCTGTTCATATATGTTTCGCAGTACTTATTTTCATTTTCATGAGTTTCCTTTTTTGGCACATAATGATTTATGGTGTCTGTTTCTTGATTCTTCTGCATTTCTTTACAATGAAACAGAGCTACATTGCTGAACCAAACAATTACCACCAAATAAACCTGATGGAATCAAAACTCACATGCACCCTATGTACATTGAAAATAGTTTTTGGTCACTGTACTTGTTCCTCCTCCCTATAAAGCTACATGCAGTGATTCCAAGTAAGACAGAAATGTAATACATTCTAATGAAGAACATCAATGTATTTGAAAAATATATTTAACTTTGATTGTGTACACAAATTGCAGCCCTCAAAACATGAATCTACTACATTTTTGTATGGGCATCTTCAAACACGCTGTATATTGTCACATGATGCAAATAACAACTGTTACTAAGGAAACTATACCAGTCAATATGTAGCGCACTGTAGGTTTAACCTAAATACCAGATCTGAATCCAGTCTGAGATCATTTTTATAAACCAGATTGAGAAATAGCACAAGATAAAAAAGAAAAAATATTTGGTTTCATCAATTAAATGTTGTATTTAATCAAAAATATAAATCAATAAATCAAATCAAATGGTTAATAATCAAACATGCCCATTAAATTAACATCATCGGTGTTAAAAAGTGATGATAAAAGCTGTTTGTATGTACTTTCAAATCAGACTGAATGCAGTTCAGTTGGGTGTGTTAAATGTCTAAGGAGGATAGATGATGAGGGGGTTATCAGTTAACCTGAGGCAGGAGAGTAGGAGAAGCCTGGGGAGCTGCAGGATAGGAGACCTATCTTCATGTTTTTAGGTCCAACAGAGCAAAGTGGTCCACATCTGCATCCTATAGCAGGACATCCACACCTTTTCCTGGGGATCAGCACATTCAGTAGCACGTCGTTACCCAGGAAAGTCCAGGAAACCCAACCAGTTCTCGGAAAAACTGCACTTCCACTCCGTTTGCGTTTAAAAACTCGTCACGTTTTTTTTGTTTTTTTTTTAACAAAGATGTCCAGAAACTGGATCAAACTTTTACTGAGCGCCTGCTTCACTTCCCTGGCAGTTCTCCTCCATGCTTCTTGGTTAGTTTGCTCCTCCTTGTCCCAGCCCACAGCTGTGTCTCATTTATCTCTTCACTTTTCTCCACCTTAGGTTGAAAAGGGCTATTCCGTACTTTTTCTTTCCCCTTTCTGCTACAACTGTCTTGTGTTTGAATGACAAGGACCAACAAAATACAACTGAGAAAAAGAATAAAACTCAAAAGAGAAATCTAACTGGAAAACAGTAACCAGAGTAAATGCTGACTGACTATGTGCTGCTCTTCTAGCAGATTACCAGCATGGGGCAGCAGAGTACCAGCATCTGTGAGCGACGCAGCTTTTACATCCTGAAAATCCATTTAGCTGCAATCGGCCTTGACCCAGTGTGCGAGAACACCCGGGAAACTGTACATACAGTACTGAACCCTGCAAGGAAAACAGGTGTGAGCAGGTCACACCTGCTGAGTATGACCTTGTTCTGAGAGAAAAATCACTTCAACAGACCCTTTTTGTTTTCTTGGATTTGATGCTCCAGCTAGCTCGTGTCTTGGCCTCTTCTTCACGTTTTGATTTTGAGTCACTACCAAACATTTTGTTTGTCAATTAGCAAACTGAAGAATCCATCACGTAAAAGAAAAAATCCCCTCTTTCTTACTGATTCCATGAGAGTAATACCGTTGGCTGAACTGAAACTTTTGGATTCAGCTTATGACATAGTGGGGAAAAGAAAAGTTGAGTTATTGCTGCAACCTTGCTTTCTTTTCCAAATTGCATGAGGTGTTCAGGTTAACTTGTGGCGACTCCCAAAAAATGTTTCGGGGTCACCGTCCAAAGCCTGAGAGGAGCTTGCAGAACACAAAAATCTCTGGAAAACCATCTCTCTAACATGTGCTCATGCAGCCCCAGCCTAATAAAAACTCAAGAATGCTGCTGGTCTGTGTGCTTTACTGCTTGTGGGGCTGCTTCACTTTTTCCATCTGCTGCAGCAGCAGCAGCAGCAGCAGCTTTGACGGCCTGGCAGTGTGGGGACCCTCACATTTTGGCCTCCAACTGATTTTTTGTCTCCGCTCCAAATGCATATATATAAATGTCCAGCTAAAACTGCGCCACACTCAATTAAAGCCCTGCAATTAGGTGCCTGTGTGCGGGGCCTTTTGTCCAACCCCTCCTAGAGCAGCGCCCTGCTATTTGTGGTGCACAATCTGTCTCGGACTGCAGCCCTGGGATCCATCTGCCTCCCATTTGCCACGTATTTCCAGAGCAGGAGACGACTGGCTCACCGGTGCATTTTCTCATGGCGATGTGAAATAGTGTGAGAGGAGCTGCTCTGTGTGCTTGTGTATGTGAGAGTGTGCGTGTGCACATGCAGGCAGCACAATGTCACCTTGACTACGATCCACAGGAGGCGACGAGGGCGCACCGCATCTGTATATGCCACCGGACAGAGGAGAGGAGAGGAGGGGAGAGGAGGAGAGAGAGAGAAGGCGAGAGGGAGTAGAGGGTATTTGCGTGTCTCTCGGAGTGTGCGCGTGTGTGTGCGAGAATATGCCAAATGTGTGAGTGCGCGCTTGTGTGTGTGTGAGAAAAAGAGAGAGAGAGAGAGAAAGACTGAGGCGGGTATAGCTCTCTCTCAGACAGCTCACACAGTGCTGGAGGATCCCTCTTCACATCCAGGCGGAGCTGAACGCAGAGATGTCAGGCGCCGCGCACACAGGTGGGTCACGCAGCAGCCGATGGGGACAGGTGAGACGGGCCCGGGCCGCTCAGACGGGGGTTCATGCTTCCTCATATAGGGCTGTTTTTTTGGGGGGTTTTTTTGTTCAGTGTCAGAACTGCAGTGTGCTAATGCAAACCAAACATGGGGATTGTTTTGGGGGGCAGGTATAGAGGCTGGGCAGGCCTGCAGGCATGGCCTAAGGGTCATCAGTGTTGGTCAGATGCTTTGGAAATAGAAATTGTGAGATTGTGGGGCATCACAATGAGGCAAAAAAAAAACACAGATACATTTAAAAAAAAGAAATGCTGCCAATTTCTGCATTTTCCACTTCATAAAACAAACACCTTCTTTAGCTGTCACCAGTTTTATTCACATGCTGATTTCTAGTGTTTTAAAAAATCAGTAAGAAAAAACACAAATCTAAATGAGCTGATGTCCAGGTGAGCTGGAGGCTGCCTGGTCCAGGTGAGCTACAGACCTTCCACCAGCCGCAGAGGGACCTTAAAGGCTCCCACGTTTGCATTGCCCGCATCCTCTCCTCTCCTCTCCGGCATCATGTGACTCCGCCGGGCGAATGTATCTCTGAGTCCTTTTCCTTCAGCCGGAGAAACGCATCCTCAGCCAATCGCGTCGTTTTCTCGCTTTCTCTCCCATGACGCCTTCACGTAACGTGGGAAATCTGGAAGAGTCTTATTTGTTCTTTCTCATGTGAGCGGGGTTTTGCGTTTACATTGAGCCGACATGTGCATTTATATAATGAGACTCGTTATTGCACATTATTTGCTTTATTGTTCTTTCATTAGACTTCTATATACTTTTCAACTCCTTCGCTTGACGTGGGGAATTTGGAACAAAGGAGTTTTCAATGGACATGTGAGCGGATTTTATTTTTTAAATTGGGCTGAAATGTTTATTTGATGAAAGCTTTGTGAGAAAAATCTTATTTTCTTTATTGTGCTTCCTATTTGACTTCCTATTTTCCATGAAAAACTGCAGTGTGTTAAAAAAAGACCACTGGTGTGCTGTAAAGTTAATGAAATTGACATTTTTTTTAACTACAATACAGCTCAGTCACATTAACATTACAAAAAAAGAAAGAAAGAAAAACCACCAGAACACACATCCAACTCACTTTTACTTAAACATGTGTGTGGACGACGACGAATCCCCATTTTTACGTGATGCCCATGAATGCATCCCGAGGCCCTGTGACGTCAGCCGCTCCCTCTAGCAGCCAGTCAGAGGAGGGATGCTCTGAACGCAAAGACTGCAGCATCTTCACCGAGAGAACAAGCTGGAAACAAAGATATACACACTCTCTCACTCTCTTTCTACTATATACTCTCTCTCTCACTCTCTCACTCTCTCTGTGTGTGTGTGTGTGTGTGTGTGTGTGTGTTCCTCCTCCTCTGGACCTTCTACACGCACCCCTGGGTGTCTTCATGGTGGAAACCAGGACAAGAAAAGAATAATAATAAGAATATTAATAATAACGGATCGGATTTTTCTTTTTTTCTTTTTGTATTTCAGCTGTAAATGCTTCGCAGAGCTGTGTTTCCTCTCCTCGGTTGACTCTCTCCTCTATAGTTGTGTGTTTTTTGTGTGTTTCCTTTATTGTGGTTCCTCCGGTCGTCGCACTGCCTGACATGAGTGCGCTCTTTTCCTCTCGGCTGCAGCGGAATGACACACATATCCGAAGCTTGATGGAAGATTGACGCTCCTGCTTGCACCCTTCTTTCTTTTTACTCTCTCCGGTAGCTTAGATATCTCCATCTGCAGAGGTTGGTGTTTTTTGTGAGGATTTTATTCCTCCACCACCTCCACCACCTCCACCCACCACCACCACCTCTGACTCGATCTTTCTTTCTTTCTGTCCCCTGCGCATCTCTGCAGAGAGAGGAGAGGAAAAAACGCGCAGTTTATCCTCCACCGTCCGCAAGAAAACAGGCGGATTTTTTTTTTTTCTCCCATTTCCTCAAATCGCTTTCTCCAAATCCTCCCATCAGTCTGTACGTCTGTACTCTGCGTGAGAATAAATAACAATAATTAAGAAAAAAGAGAAAAAAAACGGGGATTTAAAGGCAAACGCATCCCCAAAAAAAGAGCGAGAAAATGATGGCCGGCGGAGCAGTACAGCAAAACGGGATCTTCTCAAATCCTCATCATCACAATCAACCTCCGCACATGGAGTCAGATCCTCCGGACTCACGCAAAAGACCTCTGGAGACCCCGACGGAGGCCAGCAGCACCAAACGCACAAACACAGGAGGTAAGAGAGAGCGCCGGGGTTCGAGCCTGTTGTTTTTTGGGGGATGATTTTGGGGTTTTTTCGGTGATTGCATTGCTGAGGAGGAAGGAGGAGGAGGAGGAGGAAGAGGAGCAGGTTGAATCTGATTCTTGGTGGATTCGTTTTGGGTTTGTGTTCCAACTGCGCAGTGATGTGGATATATAGAGAGATAGCCTCGGTTTTTATTCTAATGAGAGATAGCCTCGGTTTTTATTCTAATGAGAGATAGCCTCGGTTTTTATTCTAATGAGAGATAGCCTCGGTTTTTATTCTAATGAGAGATAGCCTCGGTTTTTATTCTAATGAGAGATAGCCTCGGTTTTTATTCTAATGAGAGATAGCCTCGGTTTTTATTCTAATGAGAGATAGCCTCGGTTTTTATTCTAATGAGAGATAGCCTCGGTTTTTATTCTAATGAGAGATAGCCTCGGTTTTTATTCTAATGAGAGATAGCCTCGGTTTTTATTCTAATGAGCGCTCATTTCCATCGGTGGAAACAATGAGACTGAGCTTAGTTTGGGGAGGATTTGACTGTTTTCTCTGTTGTTGTTTTTGTTTTCTCTCTCTCCATTTATTATCATAATTTCTATTGCGTCTTGAGATTCTCGCAGCAGCCACAGCGGCCATGCTGCGAGTCAGAGAGAGGATGTAAACAAGCGAGAGCCAGATCGGGCTGGTGCTCGATGACCTTGTGATAATCTCGCACATCAGCCACCAATTCAATTCAGGTTATTTTGTATAGCCTAGAATCACAGATTACAAATGTGCCTCAGAGGGCTTTACAATCTGTGCACATGTGACATGTCTGTCCTTAGACCCTCACATCCTCTGTCCTTAGACCCTCACATCCTCTGTCCTTAGACCCTCACCTCCTCTGTCCTTAGACCCTCACATTCACAGGAAAAACTCCCCTAAAAACCCCTTTAACAGGGAGAAAAAAGGAAGAAACCTCTGGGATCCTTCTCCCAGGATGGACAGAATGCAATAGATGTCATGTGTACAGAATGAGCAGCATAACAGAGATACAACACATTCAATGTATATGACATATATGATTCATATAATAAGACTACTTATAATAACAGCAGCAAAATGCACCACCGTCCACCGCCTTTGTGTACAATTACATAAAGCGGATAAACAAGTCCGTGTCATTGCAGCATTGTCAGTCGGTTGCCAAGTATATTTTGGCTGATTTTAATAACCCGCAGCTGTAAAGGGGAGATGTATTTTATATTTTTTTTGGTTCGCTTTAAATTGTCCAATCACTGTTTACCTCATGTGTTCTCTGGTTGGATGAGGTATTATTATTATTATATTCCTTTATTGATCCCCATGGGGGAAATTCAAGTGTTACAGCAGCTCAACTACACAGACAATAAATACACATACTATACAACTACACAGACAATAAATACACATACTATACAACTACACAGACAATAAATACACATACTATACAACTACACAGACAATAAATACACATACTATACAACTACACAGACAATAAATACACATACTATACAACTACACAGACAATAAATACACATACTATACAACTACACAGACAATAAATACACATACTATACAACTACACAGACAATAAATACAAATATACAACACACAGACAAGAAATACAATATTATACAACTACACAGACAATAAATACACATACTATACAACTACACAGACACAAACAATAAAACACATATAAATAAAAAATAAAAATAGAATACAAATAAAAAAAATACAGTATATCCACATGGGGGGGGGGGCTGGTCAGCATGTTGACAGACTGTGGTCTCCGCTGTTGTTGTACAGTCTGATGGCAGTGGGCACAGATGAGCGTCTGAAGCTCCGTCCTGCTCTTTATACACGGACATGTCACCATGGTAATCACCATATTGTTTTTCTGTTTTGTTTACATGCTGTCATGCGCCAAGCATTCCCCATCAACACGGCATTACAAACCATCAGTAGCCTCTCCTGGCCATGCACACCCCCATCATGGACATGCGGACACACACTGCACCCTTAAAATGTGTTATTTTACAGGACACCCGGAAGGGGTGACGACTTGGGAGATGTTGTATAAAATATTGGAAGACTCTCCCTTATACACGTTTTAATCGGATTTGTGGTTTTTAGGCCAACCCAAACTTTGAGTGCAGACTGTTAATGTGAACATGGAATAATAATAATTAATATTAGTCCCATTCATTAAATGAAGGTGCATGATTTGCATGTTACTTGAATAAGTTTGAATATTTTATAAAAATAGGGGAACAAAAACAAGTTCTGCCCTACATTATTTTCCTGTCAGGGCAGAAAAGTCTCTTAACAATGTCCAGGCCTTAATGGGACAATCAACTTCTCCACACAGATTGATAAAAAAACAACAACAAAAAACATGATTGCTGAATGATTTTTACATTCAAATGTAAAAATCTGAGATTCATTAATAAAAAATAAAAAAAGATAATATCTGCAAAGAAAATCCGATGTCACTGCAGGTTTTTGCTGCAGGTTTGATCAGAGAAGAGCCTCCCTCTTTATAAAGGTGGTCAACATGACTGGAAGGCATCCTCTATTACTTACCAAGGTGTCTTTAATGACCCGATTTATTGAAATGGCCACTAAATTTCACCCGGCACGCTCTACGTGGTGGGTGTTCCACTAATTAAGTACGGTGACGGTTACTGTGATGTTCAAAGGGACCTAAAGTCTTAACAGCATTGAGTTTGAATGGCCTGTCCTCTTTAAGTTCACAATGACAGGTGGCACAATTTTTTTTTTTAAAGTCTTTAGCATGACCCCTAAGGGAGTTTTGAGGATCAATATGTTTTTATCCTTTTGTAGATTTCTGGGTGAACTGGCCCCTTTTTTTTTTTTAGCAATGATAGAAAAGAACAACAGCCGTCCTAAGGGGACCATAATTAGACGGGGAGAGTGTGTACGGCTGAGGAGAGGCTAGGGGGTTGGTGGGTGGGGGGGGCTCAGGTTAGCCATGCGTTGTTTAACTGCAGGTCGATGCACTCGGAGCACTAAAGGCTCCTCCTCGCCGTGCGGTGGGCACCCAGGGGACCATCCTCCTGCCTGCATAACAGCCGAACAGGCTCATCCATTTAGACAAATGAAAAGGTTGGGACGACGACGATGAAGATGATGATGACGAGCGCAGCCGACCAGGCTTTTACTCAGGCAGAGAGGGGCAGCCTCCCTCGGCCAGCAGCATCAGCCTGATGACACTTGGTTGAGAATCCTTCGCCCCTTTAAGATAATCAGCAAACAGCAATAAGAGCTTGGCTGCAGGTCTTTTGTGAAATTCTTTGCACTGACCATTAATTCAGAAGTACTTTGTGCCAAAATATAAATAACAGAAATTATTATTTTATTCTACTGCTAATAAGATGCAATAGGTTATGTTTTTTGTGTTGATAGTTTTTTCAAGCTGCGCTCAGGCCGCAGTTTTTGAAAAGTTCACAAAGTCAAAGTGCTGATGAGAGATCATAACAATGGTTGTTTCTCTGTACTATTAGCTCACGCCACACAACCCCCCCCACCCCTGTGCTTCCTCTCTCTGTAGTGGCCTTCCTGCAGCCCCTATTTGAAACTGAAGGCATTGTATTCCCTCACCAAGAAACTGAGACTCATGGTAAGAGAGACTTTGCTTTTGATCTTCTACCTGTTTTTTTTTTTAATCTTAACTGTAACCTTCTTCAATGCAGGACTGATTCAGCAGCGACCACACAAACTCTAAATGTCAGGGCATAACAAATAGGATTTTAAAGTGACGCCCTCATGGGCTCTGCTAAGGGTCCAGGATAATGCATGCTGATACTGTTTATATATATTGTGTGTTATCAGTTCCATGACATCCATATTCATGCTTTTTTATACAAACTCAGTGTTTCATTTTTTTGTCATGGTGCTCAACATTACCGCGCTCATAAATGAGCGATGATGATCTTTGACCTCATGCCAGCCATATCATCAAAACATTGGGGTTTGCAGCTGCTTCTGTGCTGTTCTAATGCTGGTTTAGCGCGTGTGCTCACAGTGTGATGGCTTGCTGAGTGGTGCTGTACTGTGGTTTTAACCCTTTTCTTCCTTTTTTCACAGCTATAAAAAATAAACTTATTATGTGCAGAGCTCTGACAGAAACAAAGAAGCTTTTTAAATGAGAAATATTTCCCTTCATCAGAGCAGAAGATTGTGTTTTTTTCCAGATCTGCGTCACTCAGAATTGAGAGTAGACTTTTCATTCACTGAAGACAAAAAAGATGGTCTGGTTTGTTTCCCCGGGTTGATTCCAAACGTGTGTGAGGGGCATTAGAGAGGACGAGCTGGTCAAGAGAGTAAAAGGCATAATGCGATGGAATCTTAAAGCTGAATGTCTTAAAGATGAAAAGATCAATACGTAGATGCACCACCCCCCCGCCCGGCCCCTTTAATCCACCAACCCCAAACACATTCTTATCTCTGCTGCAACTCGCCCCGACCCAGCAGGCTTCTCCCCCACATTAAAGGAATTCTGAATTTCCCTCTAATCATGCACATATATGATCAGAGGAGCTCAATGAGCCCGTTGTTAATATTTGATTTAGTTTCAGGTTTTTTTGACTTGGATCATTTTCAAAGCCAAACTCGATCGCGAGTGGCTGAAATGAGTAAAAAAAAACTCTCTGTTGTTTCATAATTTAAGGATCTGCAGTGGTCGGCCAATCAGTGTTCAGCGTTTTTTTGAAATTTATTTGCAGAACAGACTCACTAAGAATATCTGATAATCAGTTAAATGCTTTTACAGTATCACGTGGGGATTCGGGACTTGAGGACATCCAGTTGTAAATACCACATTAAATCACTTTAATTATGTTACTTTATTTGTACACGCTTTATAGGTATTTTATTGACTTCGGTGCAGTGACGCAATAACCATTTAAAATAGAGTCGCAGCATTTATTTAAAAGTGAGAGCATATATTTTCACCCAACTTTCTGTTGTTGATCTTTTAAAAAATATAAATAGAGAGTATTTATTTTCTTCTTTTGAAGTGAAGGGCACTGGAGTTAGAGAGAGATAGAAAGGAGCTTAGAACTATATTGTGATGATAATATATTTACATTTTAGCATGTCTTAGTCAAAAAATGAGAAGAGAATGAAAGAGAACAAGGCTAAAACTTTCTACTGTCACTCCAAACTGATATTAGTTAACGGTATATTGTATATAGTATAACTAATACTCATACTAAAATAGAACATAACCAATACTCAGGCTTCAGTATAACAGCAGCCTCTCAGTGGAACAGAAATGACTCAGATTCAGCCCATTCAGAACAAATGCAGCCTTTTCCGGGTGAAAAAAAAATGCTTGTATAAGCCATTAAGAAGTCTTATGTAAGCACAAACTAAATAAATTGGATGGCTTTTTTTTTCCTTTCTCGATGTTCATGTAGGTGGTCAGAAAAATAAACATGCTAGCGCTGAGCCGCCTACAGGTTTAACAGTCAGGGGAAAAGTTTGCTGACCTGGACGCGCAGACCTCTCGGTCCTTTCATCACTTTGCGTTACTGTCTCTCCTCTGCTGTCTGTGAGACGGAGTGCATTCATTTAGCAAATGGATGGACTGGCAAGGCGGCGTTGGGGAGGAGGGGGGAGGAGGGGGAGGAGGAGGAGGGGGGGCCTCGTAATGCCCTTGCCAAGTGACATTACGGGACTGGCAGGATGATTTTGTGTGTGTGTGTGTGTGTGTGTGTGTGTGTGTTGTCCTTGTGTTTCATGGTCCGACTGTATTTGCCATAAGCAGAGACGCAGTATAACGATGGAGACGGAGGCGGCGTGTAAATGACGGACACATGCACACGTTCGCTCAACACACGCACATTAAATAAGCATACTGTGCCGCGGGCCTCGGATCCGCCGTGCTAGACAGGGCCTCTGACGCTATTGATCCGAGTGTCTTCTGTTGCTCCTGGAGCTGAGCTGGAGCATCGTTTTTTGTTTTTTTATTCGGGGGGGACGTCAGTTCAAAGGAGAACTGCCTTCCCTAGCATCGATCAGCTGTCGGAGTTGAGTAGGACGAAGCCCCATATTTGGCTTTGGACAGAGTAGAGACTCCGGGCTGTGGGGGTTCAGTCCTAGATACGACTAATAATTAGTTAACAGAAGATGTTTTTACATGTACAGTGTATTCCTCATACATTGAGGGTTTGATGGCAAGCATTATTTTTGCAGAACGCAGAGTGAGCGCTGCGTCTCACACTCAGAACACGGCGTTCTCCTCTGCGGACACGCCTGCTCGTTCACTCGGGAGCTCCGAACTCCTCTCTTCCCCTTCCATTCCCTCCGTCTTCCTCTTCCTCCTCATCCATACTAATCACGCTCTACTTCAGACCATCACGACTGCACCATCCTCCTCCTTCTCCTCCTCCTCCTGCTCCTCCTTCACCCCCCCCCCCCCCACCATCGCTCCGTCTGCCCACCCCCTTCATCAATCGCCTGCTGCCATTGACGACGCTCGCTCGGCAACCGTTCACCGAGGCTGTCGATCGATTTTTCGCCGCCAACGACGGCAGGGACAGGTGGCTGCAAAACTCTCCTTCTCCTCCTTCTCTCCCCTCTCTCATCCTCTTCCTCCTTTTTCCACCTTTTTTTTTTCAAGCCACTGCGTCAAAGTAAAAAAAAAAGAAGCCATTGTACAGGGTGGGGTGAAGGCGCCGAGAGGTGGGAATGTTCCCACAAAGGGAGGTGTGCGATTGGTTGAGCGAGACGCCGGTCGCAGCTAAGCCGCTCGCTGATAGGTGAGGAGAGCGGGGCGGCGATGAATATGGATAAGGGAGCGATGAAAGGGGCCGACGCAGCGAGGACGAATGGAAGGGCCCCCCTCCTCTGAAATAGCCTCGGCCCGTGAACAATACACACACACACACACACACACACGACTGAAGGGGGAGAAAGGAGGCGGCTGCTTCGGCTATCTTTGTTAGCGTAGCCACCATGTCTGCTTCGATTCTACGCAGACGCCCTGATGATAGGGATCGGTTCAGTAAGGAGGCATTTGATTGGCTCTCCCTTAACCTCCGTAGCAGGATGTTGTTCTAATACAAAGATGGAGGTATAACCCCGTCTGCCACCGACCAGGTCCTTTTCTCTATTCAGATTATATATTCACATTTCTGCAATTGTTAGGTGACCCGGTCTGTGAATCAAATTTTTTAAGCCAATTTTTAAAGGGTTGTGTGACATTTTCAAATTGATATGCCCTCCATTTAATAAATGATTGCTGGCATGAAAACAACGTGTTATATGCTGTTGGTTTTATGAGTCATCTTGATACCTTTAAGGGAAAAAAAGGGCACATTTGTTTGTGATTCGGTGACGCAGGCTTCAAAATGTAGATACAGAAAAAACTCAAAAAGTGTAGAGGGGTTAAACCCGTCACTTTTAGCAGGTTATTGGGCCGTACTTGTATCTCTGAAACTCCTTTTCTCGATCCCCTGAAGAATGTTAAGGGCTTTCGTGTAGTGATTAAGAAAGCGGAGGGCCTTCCGCGCGCTGAAAGTCACCGTGTAAATTGTCAAATCTGTTCCAAATAAAGGCTGGGAAATGCAAAACGTCGGCGCTGCAGAGGCAGAGAAGAGAACCATAAAGGATGGAGACATTATGAGTTTCTTATTACTCGTTTCCGAGTGACAACGGCCATCTTTCCAGATCCAAGACAGCTGGTCAAAGCTTCGCTGCTGGAAAGCTTTACATGTTTGTGTGTGTGTGTGTGTGTGTGTGTGTGTGTGTGTGTGTGTGTGTGTGTGTGTGTGTGTGTGTGTGTGTGTGTGTGTGTGTGTGTGTGTGTGTGTGTGTGTGTGTGAATGCTACCCCCCAACAAAAGAGCAGAGGACTAGAGGGGGTGTGTTAGACAAAGCCTCCCCCTTAACTCTCCCTGCTTAGGGGAGATGAATATTTTCCAAGTCCCCAGAGCTCAGAGGCTCCATCATACCAGAGCCCCCCGCTCATCAGCCAGGCTGTGTTCCCACTGATACACTTCAGACTCCACCCACCCGGCAACATCATCGGTTTTATTTTGTTGCCAGTGTAAATTCCAAATGAATGCTTCATAGACAAAAGCAACACTCTATTTACTTATTGTGATAAATAAAAAACTATTCAATTCAACAGATAATAATACCAAACAATTGGGTACCTCAAGTATGTTACTGAAATATAACTAGTACTAAACATTAAAATTGGAAGCTGCCATATATATATATATATAGATCCATCCATCCATCCATTTTCCGTAACCTGCTTATCCAGTTAAGGGTCGCAGGGGTGCTGGAGCCGATCTCAGCTGTCAATGGGCGAAGGCAGGGTTTACCCCAAAAATGTTCCGAAGTTAACATTTAATAATTCTCAAATTACCTCTACTGAAATTTTCACTTTGTGGTGCTATACAAATTAAGTTTATTTAAACATAAATGTGCAAAGCTGTGACACGGAATGTTAAATGTTAAATGTTAAAAGTCCAAAATCTTTTATAGAACAAATTAACACCCGCTTTTAGCATTTAATGTGTCACTGTGAATCCGCTTCCTTCAGCCACACTCTATACCTCTAGGTTCCTTTTGAGATTACGACAAGAATGAATAAACAGTAAAGTGATTCACCAACTGAAACTCTTTAAAAACTCAGCGTACTCAGAGCCTCTATTTTTATGCCATGAGGAGACGACTGTAGGTGTGTTTGTCAGAGTTAAGCGTCTGGGTAAAATAGTACATGAGAAATTATTTGTGATCTTCAGCTGCCCCGCCCCTGCAGGCCCGTGGACACCAGATCCCAGGATTTGAGCCTCCAATCCCCCAGCATTGAGAGCCTATTCTGGGCCTGGCGGGTCCGCCGGGACCTTAGCAACAGATTGGACTGTTTACTCATCCAGATATGTCGTCATGGAGGACCATTTATTATTTATTGTGAACAACCTCTAAAAAAAGAAAGGTTACCAAATCAGTCAATCTTGAGTGATACAGGGAAAAATAATCCTTTTGCCGTGTGAAAGGAGATGTGCGTGTGTTGGTTAGAGTAGTGAAAACATAGCCCACTATCACAGCAACCAGTAGGGAACCAGTACACAGCTGCAGACACACCATTACCTGTTCTACACTGTAGTCGGCGGTTTGAAGATGTAATCCCTCCATTTGTTAGCCCAGACGTTTGATTTCTTTGTGTCTTTTTATGTGTCTTGTTGTGTTTGTGTTGAGGTTCAGATAACACAACTGGGAAACTGCCAGGTTATCAGCTGGGGAACTACGGGAGGAAAAGTACCTGTTATCCCTCTATTAGCATCTTCTTTGTTTATTAGTCCTATGAATGTAAGTGGAGTGCACACACAGGGCACTGTTAGATAGATGAGCCAACATGCTTTGCTTGCAACGTACTGACACCTTAAGTCCTGAACTGATAGATAGATGTGCGATACCTGGCTGCTCACGATACAACATTAAGGTCATTGTTGTTCCCTAAAGTGCCTCGCATCCTTTTAGGAAGCCCTTAAAATACAACCCTCCTTTGTGACGGCTAAAACATTAAGACGTAATCAGTAACAATCACCACATCTGTAATTATCGTAGGAATGAAAGTTTACATGCTCATTATGTTGTCAGCGTGTCACTTGCTGCACACGGGAGGCTGAGACGCTGGATCGGTGATTATGCCTCATATCAACAAGTGCAGAAAATAGTAGCAGAGAACAATGAATTTGACATCATGCTGAGACATCAGGTTTTTCTCAACGCAATGCCACTAACCAGCAGTGTTATTAATTGTGTGTTTTTCAACCCGGGCGTCAGTAGAGATGTTGACATTGTACATTTCTGCAAACCATGAAAACGTTGACTGTCAACGTTTTCTGAACCAGAAAAGTTTCATGATTATGTTGCATCAAGTCTGCAGAAATGCACATGACACATGGTAAGGTGTAGGCAGCATAAATAGTTAATAGTTAAGGTAAGAAAAACAATATAGCTTGTGTTCAAATAATAAAGTGGCAGTATAACATAAAAGCATAACGTAACAGCGCAACACAACAAAGTAAAGTATCAGAGTAACGTAGCAGCTCAGCGTAGCAGCGCAACTTAACAGTGCTACATAACAGCGCAACGTAACAGAGTACTTAACAAAGTAACCAACTTAACTAACGTATTTAACGTAACTTACATATATAAACAACAAAAGCCTTTAGTGCACTATACCGTGTAATTGTGGTATAGTAAACAAAGAAATGTTATGTAAACAGCGTAAGTGATCATTTTAGAATACATTTTTAATCAGTCTGAATTTGTTGCTGGATTCTTGAAAAACAAAACCAAAAAATAAGTTTTTCACCATCACTATTTATTTAATGTTCTGAGCTGCGAAAGGAAAAATGGCACGGGCAAGCTTTCTGGGACCTCTATTGAATTTTGAGGTCAGTGTTGACAGTGCTGGGTCGGACGTGGCGTGCAGAGCCTCCGTCTGCTTATTATTCCTGGTCAGATTGGCATGCATGAGCATCACCTGCCCTCCTGGGATGTGGGATGACACACCGAAGGGAGCATGAGGTCTAATTACACATAATTAGAATTTGCAACTGCGACAGGTAGATAAATGAGGCTTGGCTTTTCCAGAACTGTGGTAGAAAAAAAGTAACCAAACTTTGCTCTTTGTGGGCGGGGGGTTCACACTGTACGACATGAGTGGCAGCAGCCTTTCACACAATGA
Organism: Anoplopoma fimbria; assembly: GCF_027596085.1. Lineage (NCBI taxonomy): Eukaryota > Metazoa > Chordata > Actinopteri > Perciformes > Anoplopomatidae > Anoplopoma > Anoplopoma fimbria. Next base: position 27,997,746 of record NC_072449.1, read on the forward strand.
GGGTTTAAATTTGTTTTCTCCACAGTGAGGTTCATGAAGTTACAATTGGGAACAAGATGTCTCAACTAAGATTGCAGCTTTGTCAGTTTATTGCTTATTTATGAACTATCATTTATCATGTAAGCCTGTTTCCTCACTTTAATAATTTACAGTCAATAATTTACATCACCCTATGGACTCACAACTCTGTTAAACAACTTTTGATTCATGTTTTGCTTTTAAGTTTTTGCCAAACAAGTTTATTTAAACTATTTAGACTGTCAACACTCACATTTGGTGGAACACGTTGAAGCATTTTTACCAGACATGTTTGTTACAAACCCCTATAAAGTGCAAAAAGCATCCCATCCTTAAGAACAAAGCTGACGTAAGGTTCTGCTAATGTGTCCTACATGTTCAAGATGCTCTTTAATGTTGCTCACCAAGAGCTTTTACTCTGATACCAGAAGATCTTTAAAGAACAGCTTGACAGAAAGATGCACGGCTTTTTAAGCTCAGAACGTTATATGTCAGGGACTTTTAAAAAGAGCTGTTAAACCTGATAAAAGTGGAGGAATGTTGATAAAACTTCTCTGTAAACAGAATAAATCAGCACAGCGCAGTGTGGGAGGAAGAGGCAGAAAGTGCAGCATGTTTTTTTTGTTGTTTGTTTTATATATCTAGAAGTTCATATTTTTGAAAATTGAGTCATGGCAGTTATCAAACCTGCTAAAAGCTGATTTCCAAAGTGTAATTCAATCCATGTTACGTAACCCTGTTAACAAAGTCAAAACTGGAGATCTGCAGCGCAGTTTCATGATACAGATGAGTTTATGTTTGCATATGTTAAAGGCATCCTAGCGTGGGAAACTGCCTTTTTAGAGACATATAGCACAGATATGCCCCAGAAATACTTGTATACTTTGAATGAGAAATAATCGGTGATAAGGATGTAACACATTAAAGATGCAGTCAGGTTTTTTTTTCAGGTTATATAATCTTTAAAAAATATTTGTTTGTTTTAGTCAAATTCTAATTTTGGATGTCTTGTTCTATGATTCATATATAAATACATTTTTCAGTGTTTGCCATGGTAACACGTACAAGTGTCACAGACAACAGCTACAAGTGATGATCATGATGAGTCACTCATTACATCCTCTCTTATACTCGATGAGTCATGTTGCCAAGGCGGCGTAGGCTTGTTTATGAGACGTCGGAAACAGTCTGTTTGTGGAGGGGGTGTTTGTCCGTGTGCGCATGTGTGCTCGTATCTGTTTTGTGCGTGCAATTCATACACGTGTGTGTGTGTGTTTTCATATTTACCAATTCCCCTGCCTTATTAATACAGGCTGGTTATAATTAGCTAGCCTCTATCTAAAGCAGGTCAGTCCAAGGCTGCGTACCCAAAGTGGGTCACTGCAGCACACTGAGAGGAGAGGAGAGAGAGAGAGAGAGAGAGAGATGGAGAGTTTTAGGCTTGTGACATTTCTTCAAGCTGACAAAACAAAAGTGCTAATAAGAGAGCAAGAAGTTAATCGGCACAAAGAACGTCTCTTCATTGTTGCAGCTAATAGGCGTTACAGCCAGCTAAACTAAAACGAAAATATAAAAATACGGACAATAGAAAGTTGATTCGGAGCTTGTTCTGAATTACCATCAGGCAACCGTAATAAGGTTGGTGCCGTCCCACAGGCCTGATTCCCAAAATACGCCACATCCATTCAGAACAAAGGTTTGCATGAGAAGCATGTGAGCTGCTGTAAATGACTGAGAGAAAAGAGGTGGATCATGTTCAACAAACGTCCCTGAATGACAATCGTAATATAACTTTCTTCAACTGAAATCCAGCTGCCTCCAGGTAAAGTTATGCTGATCAGCTCGTTAGTTAGTTTGTGTACAGTAGCTGTACTGTTCTAAATTTGACTCACGCACGCTTCAGATCGTTTATACCTCTCAAGGGGCTCCGCTTTGGAGAAATGTTTGTAGAGCTCTAGAGTCAGGAGATGAAGGGGAGAAGGATGAAGGTCCTAAAGAGAAAGAAGAAGAAGAAGTAGAGTGGTCGGTTGAGAAGTTCATTGTCATGTAGGCATTTTTATTTGGAATTTGGAATCATCCAGTTGCAGTGAGAAGTCCGGAAGGGAAGAGCATTTTGATTTGAACTGAAAACACTCAGGGAATTCTCAATTAACACAAGCTTTTATTGAACTTTCTTTTAAGTGAGTGAGGTTGAGTGTTTTCTCTCTACATATACATCCATGTCCCTGCAGTTTGTATTTCATCACTAGCAGGGCAGGGGAGTGTCAGGTTTCCTGTCTGTGAACTCATGCTTTGACTTGGCTGAACACCCAGAGATGAGAACAGAGCCCACCCTGAGTATTTAAAACTCTGAACACTGTACTACTACAATCCATTTAGAACAGATGGAACAATTTTCAGTATTTGAACGAAGACTTGTTGCACAATTTACTGCACAACATAAAGACACATGTTCCAGCGTCAAATACAACTTTTTTAGAAGTTAAGAGTACAAGAAGTTATAGTGTTTTGCGACTTTCCCAGTGTTAACACAGGCCCAACACTGCCCAGATGTACAGTGTGTGATGGAATTGGGTTGCAGCTCTAGCTATTCCTTCATGCTGCATTCTTGTAACATGGAATTACAGTAATTACCAGCGTCTGACATGTAAGTGAAGTTCAAGATACAAATCACAATTTAACCTGCGAAACATGGATTTTTATGAAATCTCTGATATTTCAAATTTTGGAACTTAAGCAGAAGTGCCTGGAAAAGTCAGACATTCAACGTAACTAAACAAATTAAAGTCATATTATGGATTCAGAGTGTTAATCCTTACATGGCCAACTCGTTCGTTAAACTATAAATAGTGAATATTTTCCATTATGATTCAAACTCCAAGTGTCTCTTTTTACCAAATGATTGTAAGCATCAACCCGAGCAGAGGCCTGATCAGCCAGAAAAAGAAACGAGTGGGCGCGCACAGTCTTTTACTAATTAAATGTATTTATAGAGAGGTGTCACAAACACCTCTGTTCCACTGTTGTTTTGCTGCAATGTGAGTGTTAAAGGGATTAAATATGAGTTATGGCTATTAAAAGGCATTAAATGGTAAATGCTGAATGTTGCTTCTCCACCTACCAATGAAGGCAGGATATTAAAAAATGTTGTGTGGATGAGTATTTTTTACAGTCCTGTGTCTAGTGGACAGAGAACGGCAGTAATATGAGGTGCCCGGCCTGGTGAGAGAGAGAGTGTGTCCCTCTAATAATAATCCTATTTTAATCTGCCTCCTGAGGTTCTGTGTCCCGGATTATCAAATATGAAGGACGCTGCTAGGGAGGGAAGCTGGGAAACAGTGAATCACTTTAAAGAGACATAACACTATACATGTGGAGAGCAGTTGTTTTTAGATTCACAATCTAATGAAGAGTTTTTTATACAATTAAATGTAGTCTTTTTTTATTGTTTCAATGTGCGATTTAAAATATTAAGTGGCGTTTCTTCTAAAATAAAAAAGCAACATAGTGATACATTTATGAAACAAATTAATATTTTGTCTAATTTAAGGCTTTAAAGAGCCAATTCAACAAAATAAACATTTTCTGATTTATAGTAGTATCTCTCCATCGGATAGTTTTGTTTTGAGATATTAAAATTACATCAAGATACATAATTGTATATTTGTTGCTTAATGCAGTAAAAATATTGTGTCTCTCTGCAATTTAGGTGAATTGAAACTTCTAAATTGACATATTTGACAATATAAGCCTGTTAATCTTAAAGGCTTTAGCAAGATGAACCACAGCAGAATGGCATTTTCTTTAGAGCGACATACTACATCCAACTCTCTTTATTTACAGATTTAGGGCAATTGGGCAACTGACTTAGTTATTTATGTGAAACAGCCCTTAAAAGAAGAAGGAATGAGAAACCAAGTGCGAGGCGGTGCTACTCTTTAGTTGACCTTCAGCTTGTTGACATCGTGGCCATGGTAACAAAGGCACATCTGTTTCAGAATGGGAGGGAACTCTTCTTATTTACCTAGTCCCACACACACACACACACACACACACACACACACACACACACACAAATCTCTGCTGATGAACCTTTGAAACAATGCCTTCACATCTGTTATATTGACGGGCGGGTTAGTGGTTCTTCCTGAGAGAGACAGAGGGAGGAAGAAAACTGCTGTGGCCTTGGAAGTTCATTATGTGTGGTTTAGTCCGGCAAATACAAAAAATGACAAATGTTACGGTTTGTAGCGTATGAGGGCCAGCTGCTCTCTAGGCTAAATGATGCTCTTGATAAGTTATTTCTTTAAGAGCCTGTACTGATAATCAGAAAATAGAAATAAACTCACAAGGTGCAATATGAGCAGCAAGCTTGCAGTAAACGCATTTTCCCCACATAATATGTCAGTTTTCACGTAACACCAATATGTTTCCAAGCATAGCCAGTGGAAGTCCGAGTGAGGAGGACAAGTCAAACAAACAGAGGAAACCCAAAGTCAATGTTGACTTAATTTGATTTAGTTTGGGTTTCATTTGTCGCAGATTTTAGATATTAAAAATTAAATTGCCTGTGAAATGCAGGTAAATGTAATATAGTTTTAATGCTCAAAGAACTGAAGAAAAAACATACTTTATTATTATCTTAATTTGGGTGGATTTAACTCATAATATATTCACATGTTTTAACAGACAATGTATGCTGGGAGGTGGGAGAGAAATAGAACCATAGAAGCATGTTCTCAATCTTAAAGACTTTAGCAAGATGAACCACAGCATAAAAGCATTTTATTTTCTGACTGAAACTTTCAAACACAAACAAACTTTTTAGAACACGAGTTTGTGCAGGATGACGTCACCAAGAACTGATGTTCATGCCTTCTAGTTTGTTTTTAATAAGTCAGATGGATCAGCTGTTAAAGGGACCTATGAGGAAGAAATGGATACAAATATCTGACTCGGTGCTCGTCTGCTTCGTGTTTTGTTTGTGTGGGCTTTTCAGCACGTGTTAATAAATGCACGTGTGTGTTGTTGTGGTGTGCATGTGGTGTTACGCGTTCTCAAGGCGTTGCATCCGCAAGTGCCGGTTGAATCTGATTAGCTTTGATAAGAAACGCAACGGGCAGCGCTTTTTCAAACCCCCCTTTCTCGCACTGAGGCGGCTGACGAAGACCAGATTCCTCAAGGCCCCGCCGCCGAAATTAGATCAGACCAATCTGGACTGAGCGTTTAGAGGCTCGCACAAATAGACGAGCGGAGAGAAAAGAAAAGGGGAGAGATAACGTGAATCATCAGATTGTGGGAATCATTAGTTGTCATGGATATCAGTCATCGGCCGATGTGATTGGACGGATTTATGCAGCTTGAGTAATCTCCGGATGGTCGCTTGAGAGGGAGAAAATGATTCTGCTGCGGCATCTGTTTCTGTCAGACTGTAGTTGCTGACAGACAATGTGTAAAATTGTGAAATTGCCGAAAATTGTCAAAAACTCAAGAAAACTATAGAAACAAAGGGCAGGCATGAGGGCAAAGGTTCTAACAGACTAATAATGCACACTGTAGCGTTTAGTATTATGTTTCTTTTTCAGCTTTATTTGAAGTTAAAAACAACACAAACTGCAGTAGCTCTCTCTCTGACTTCCTGTTTCCTGTTTTCTGCTGCAGAGGAAGGCGAGTACTTCCTGAAGGTTTTGATTCCCAGCTATGCGGCGGGCTCCATCATCGGTAAAGGAGGTCAGACCATCGTCCAGCTGCAGAAAGAGACCGGAGCCACCATCAAACTGTCCAAATCCAAAGACTTCTATCCGGGTAAGACACCAACACCACCACGGCTGCTGCTTTACACGAATGGATGGACGGATGGATGGATGGAAAGATGGAGGGAAACTTCATCTTTAGATAATTACACTGTTAATTCACTCACTCACTTTATTCTAACACATAGAATATATTTCATACGACCAAAACAGACAAGCAAAAAATTATAATAAAAAAATGATCATAACAAAAATGTACTATCAAGTATCAAAATACCAGTACATGAAATAAAAGATCCTTCATCAGAACAATAGATATATATTTGAACAGTGACAGATGGATGGATGGGGTCATTGGTGGATGAATGAGAAACAGCAAAAAGCTGTCGATGGACAGCAATGAATAGGAAAATGAAGAAGGATGGATAGATGGATCTGTTTTCATAATGTTAAAACACACATGCACTGATAAATAAACACACACACAAACACTTAACAGTAACAAGATTTTCTTCCTGCTGAGTGACATCTCAGTGAGTTTCCCTCACATCAGAACTGTTGACCTCCTGCTTGTTTTTATGCACCGACAACTAGAGCCTCATTTCAACGCCAAGGGATAGATTTATGGATTCATAAGGCTGCGTTATCCCTGTGTGTGTTTGTCTGTGTGTGTGTGTGTACTTGTATATCTATCTTTGTAAGGACATCTTGTAAGGACAAATTCAAAGGCCTTTTTGAGGGTTCAGGTTTGGTTTTAAGGTTCAGGTTAGAGTTAGGTTTAACTTAAGCTTATGGTAAAGGTTTGGGATAGGCATTTAGTTGTGATAGTAAGGTTCAGGGGCCAAACTTTTTTGGGATTGTGGGCCATGTACAGAACAATGTAAGGAGTCAGGGGCAAAACAATAGTCAATTCAGTTTTTTCAACCAGTTACACTGCAAGAAAATCTGTTTCTACACTAGAAAACCACATGTGCCATAGAATATGAAGCTTTTACATTACAGTAGTTTACTGGTGTGCCAACATATAACAAAAAGGGGTTCTGTATCTGCTGCTCAAAACTTTTAAGGGCCCACTTAAAATGTGATGATGTCATGTGTAAATCTGTAAATAGGTAAAGTTGGAACAGGCAGAAATATTCAAATACCAGATTTTGTTTATGGCCTGAATCCAAATGAAAAGGTTACAATGTAAATGTATTTATATGAATATAAAAATAAGACGTAAAGAACCGAACAGGCAGAAATTATAAAATATCGTTTTCTGTGCCAAGAGGTTAAGGCATAGATAACTCCACTAAATTTAGTCAACATCTAGTCTTTAAAGTATGATGTTTAGTGTGCATACAGTGACATTTATTAGAAATATGCTCAAGCCATATTTTTTAATTTTTTTTATCACCATGGGCCATGCATGGTCTGTAGTTTGGCCACCCCAGGACGAGGGAATGCATATTGTCAATAAACGTTCTCACAAAGATAGAAGTACAGGGATGTGTGTGTGAGTGTGGCCCTAAGTTTGCGTTGACAGAGGTTGTGAGTCCTCAGGGACAGAGGGGCCTTGACTGGGCTCACGTTGCACCCCCCCACACACAGACACACACACACACACACACACACAGACACACACACACAGACACACACACACAGACACACACACACAGACGGTTCAACAGATCAGGATTACAGGTTCAGAGGTGAAATTGTATTTGTCTAAACTCTTAATTCTGCCCTGGTTTGACATGTGACTGGTGCAGTGAGGAGGGGGAGGAGAGATCTGTGTGTGTGTGTGTGTGTGTGTGTGTGTGTGTGTGTGTGTGTGTGTGTGTGTGTGTGTGTGTGTGTGTGTGTGTGTGTGTGTGTGTGTGTGTGTGTGTGTGTGTGTGTCATCCTGCTCGTACTGTCCTGCTGGGAGTCAGGAGGTTGGGGTTGTTTGTCTGAGCTGTTGAGGAGATGAAATGCATGTTGTTTCCAACCAAACACGTGAGAGCAAAATACATTTCTATACTATATTAAATATGTTTGAAAGAAAACAGTTTATTTTCCCTGGATATATCTATTTTTTTTTTTTCAATCAAAGGCTTATGTGACACCCTTTTCAGTTATATATCTCACATAAGTAGGAGGGAGGAGGTTGGGATACATCAGTGTTAGGCTAATAAAACCTTTGGGCAGGTTTGCGATTTGGTGAAACACTGAAAACGCGTCACCACAATCTTTTCCTTACCTCCAACTAGCTCTTAGCGTTGCCTAAACGCAACATAAAAAAAAACATTATTCATGCTTTCGTTGCCAGTAAGGGAAGTCGTAAAAATAAATGTTGACAGTGAAGGTTTTTCAAGTTGGACGAACTGCGTTTCCAGAAATGTGAAATATAACATAAACGCATGTGTCTCCCTGCGGTTTGACTCCTTCCCTGCCTCCACTTTGCTCGACCTCGAACCACGTGGAAAAACAATCGTGGTCGAGATTTTTAGTGCCTTCATGTGCGTCCAGTTCAGCTGTGTGTACTCAGTGGCAGGTGGCGGACTGATTCAGTTTGGTGAAACTTATTTATACGACCCTAAATCTATTACTACAATGTATACTTTTCCCTCTGAAGTCATATTTTCAAGACCTCCCACGGTTGCCGTAGCGCCTGCGGAGTCACTGATGTAATCGCCGCCCTCGGGCCGAACACAGAACGAGGTTTCTCTGGCTCTGCTATAGAGACTTTAATACTTCTCAGAGCTGTTGCAGATTCGTGTTGGTTTCTTTGTGAAACCGGAGCCGCTGAATAAATCTTTGACAGAGGCAAGAGTCTTTTACAATCAGTTATTTCCCATGTTTATGACAGTGGCCCAAATGTGTTGGTTTGTGTGACGTAACTGTGCTTCAGTCCTGGCCGGGAGTCTCTAGAGATTAGTTCGGAAAGTAAAAACGAATTTTAAGCTTTGCTTTAGACTTCAAAATAGCCCTTTTTGCTTTTCTTTTCTTTTCTTTTTTTGCTTTAACAGCAAAGAAAATACAGACAAAGATTCACCCCTGGTTGCCTTTTTTTTACTGTGAATCAAATAAAAAAATTTTTTTTAAAGTTTTTTGCAAACAGAAACATTAATTCCAGTACACTGCATTCTGGGAATCTTTTCCCTGTAAAGCTTCATTTCACATCTTCCCGTCTCCTTTGTTCAGCCCGGGCTGCATGCACGCTCTCTATTTCCATCTACTTTAACCTCAACCGTGATCTCAAAGTAAAGTGTTCAATTTGGAATTCAGCTCTCATTCTCGTTGTCTTGGGTGCATCAGTTCAGCGGTGGGGTCTGCAAAAACAAGCCACCGTTGTTTGACACCGGCACACAAGACTCCTGGAAGCTCTGCCAGCTAGAACAGATGCAAGGTGCAAGCTCCAAGATGCACATGCACACACACACACACACATACTTAAGGGACAAAATGATAAATTCACTGACATAAATAAAAACAAAGAAAAGTGTGAATGTGTATGAGCACATATATTGAAAGTTTGCAGAAGGGGAGTACATTTGAATCTACAAAAAAATATTGAAAGGGCAGAGATAGAGGGGGAGGAAGGGAGACAAGTGAAAGAAAGAAAGGAAAAAGAAAGAGAGGGTTGTATGGGCCTCAGTCTAGAGGGGAGGACTGAAGAAGCTGTGTGTGTGTGTGTGTGTGTGTGTGTGTGTGTGTGTGTGTGTGTGTGTGTGTGTGTGTGTGTGTGTGTGTGTGTGTGTGTGTGTGTGTGTGTGTGTGCACCCTTCTTAAGCGCTGAAGGGGGCATCTGTATGCAAATGAGACACGGTTCTTCCTGGGTGACAAATCAAAAGGCCCACCTGCTGCAAGGGCCTGTGTGTGTGTGTGTGTGTGTGTGTGTGTGTGTGTGTGTGTGTGTGTGTGTGTGTGTGTGTGTGTGTGTGTGTGTGTGTGTTGGGAATAACAGGGCCAGTCTAACGAGAGTAGAGAGTTACTGCTGTGTCTGGGCCAAAGCGTCTCATTCCTCTCCTCTCGCTCCTCGGAAGACATTAGTCGCCTTCCTTTTCTCCTCCCCTCCTCGTCCTCCCCCATCTACTCCCCTACACACACACACACACACACACACACACACACACGCACACACACACACACCGCCATCCCAGCTGTCATGGAAAACCTGGCAGAGGTCATTTCAATTTTTGGGGAATTTCAACTTAACGACTCTGGAAATATTAGATAACTTGAGAGAAAGCGTAGATTTTGTCACTGCGAGTGGCCCAAATTTGAACCTGGTGTAAGTTCTTCCAGTCTGTACACTTTAAAGGAATAATAATAATAACCAAGTTAAGGCGATGTTGATAATTTTTGCCAAAGTCCCACGGGGCAAAAGTTGCATCAAGCCAAAAAGTGAGATCACCATTTTAAACTAAAATAAAGCACCTCTGGCTCTCTCTCTTCCACACAGATTCTTTATCACAAATCTCGGACAGGGTTTGGCAGCGTTTCAAGCACAGAAAGTTGGCGAAATCTCAAGCTGGATCTCTCAGATTAGAAATGTCGAAAGTTGAAGTTGAGATAAAAACAAATAAAAAAATACACTCATTTTGATTTTTTACAGTTAAAATCATAAATATATTTCAAAACTTTTCATAACTCCATAATTCAATTTTGGCTTAATAACACAAGAGAGGACACTTTGTGGGGAAATGAAGAGTAAAAAACACAACATGAGGCTAAAAATAGGAAACCCAATGAGCAGTGGACACAATGAAAACCAAGGTAACAGGATGTAAACAGCTGTGAGGCTAAAACAAGCATGTCCATCATCTAGATTATACGTGTGTATTGCTTTAATTTGATTTATTCATATTTATAGAATGAACAGGTGCTACAAACTAGAGAATCCAGATGGAAAAATCTGGAAGAAAACTTGTGAAACTCACATGAACTAGTCTCACCCTGTTCTCCTCTCTCAGCCTACATCTTTCTCAATATCTCACAGTCCCTTCGTTCCTCTTTCCCTCCGTCCTCCGTCTCCTCTGTCCTCTTACGTCCCTTTTAATTCAGGCGTCCTTCGATTCCAGCTCCATCTCACCCATCAGTCATTTCTGCCTCCCTCTCCCCAGCCGCATTATTCCGTCACCCCCTCTCTCCCTCCCTCTGCTTCCTCTTCCCCCCCTCCTTCCCTCCGTCTCTCCCTCCCTCCATCCCATTTATCTGGAGAATAGTGCAGCAGCAGCACTTAAGCCGACGACCAATTACAGTAGCAAGGAGCAGCAGTACTGGGGGGGACGAGACAGGCCATCATTCATCTTCACACACACACACACACACACACACGGACACACACACACATGCAGCGCTGTGCGACCCACCATTCACTATTATGGCACAACAGATTTATTACATACCCATACAGTACAAGGCAGTGCCGCTTCCAAATATAGCTCCTCTCTGTCTCGCTCTCTCTCTCTCTCTCCCTCCCTCTCTGTGCTAACATGGATACAAAAGGACGTAACAGAATCTGCAGAGCTGCAATCAGCAAGAGACTGAAACCAAAAAACAAGCAAACATAAAAAAAGCTTTCCATTTTGGGAAGAGGACATAAAAAAATTAGCTTGTGTATAACGCTGTCGCGAAAAACATTGAATTATTCAACATTATTGAATATTTGACGTTGAAACAGTAAGGTGGATATCAGTGTCGTGTTTGTGCGTTAATTACAGAGCTGGATTACAGGATGCGTTTACCAGGATGTTGAACTATTCCTTTCGCAGGTTTTGGTGTCTCAGGTGACTCATCAGCTAATTAACTGTAACAGCATTAATTACCTCCGCCAGGAGAGTCATTCGATGGGCTGCGAGTGTGCACCTCTGTGTCTGTCCACGTCTAATCTCACATTCTCCTGCAGCAAACTGAATTATATATGGGTGTCCAGTTATGGCTGCATGCTCAATGACCTCTCTTGGCTGCGATAACTTTCTTGAAACACCTTTTATTGCTGGTTTTATACTGCCATTGACTGACTCCTCACTCACCACTAAGTGGCCCCCTAAGGGGCGGCTAGCGATACTCAGCTGAGTGCATCACTTACCCCCAGCCGCTATTCTGTACCCAGAGACAAGATGGGGGGAAAACAGTTTGGTCACTTTTAGTGTTCTGGATGGTGTGTTTGTCTAACTGCTAACTAATACCAGTGCACACTGTTGAGTACATCGCGGGCACTCAGCCGCGGCAGACAGCTTGGTTTTTAATTTAGTTTTTTCTAACATTGTGTGACATGTCTTATAACACGACTTCCAGCCGATTGCCTGCATACATCGCCGCTTGTTTTTGAGATTGAGTGATGAGTGTTTTATGATGCCTTATTGGTGTCTAAACGGGGGGCTTATTCTATTGTTAGTTGTATTCATTCAATCCCATAATGCAGAATAGTTTTTTGCAGACACACCTATTAAAGATCTGCAATCTACTGAGAGCACCTAGTTACTTGTAAAAACACGTGCTTAATGTGTGGTTACGTCATTTTCAGTGGTGCCGTATTAAAATGCAAGTCCTTACTTTATTTTCATGCATTTCTCCTGGACATTATGTTTGTTAGTGTCTGCAAGGGCTTACAGAGTGTTAAATAAAACAATATGACTGTAGAATAATCTTAAACATTCACTGCTTCTTTGAATATATAAAAAACAAAGTTTCTGTTAATTTCACATTTCGCATTTTGCTCAGCAGGTAGCCAGTAAAGATTAAACTTATGTGACGGCTGCATCTGTTGGTTCATCAGTTTGTGAAGAGAGCAAACACAGCCACTGCCGTTCCACATAAAATATTCATTCACGACACCTGTTTTATAATTAGAATCGACCTGCTTTCACTCCTCGCCGCAGAGATATTGACCTCTGGTCGGACACGGAGGCGAAGCCATGAAGACAAACTTAAAGCTGGAAATGAATTAGTATTGATGCTGTCAAAGTTTCCTTCCCCTGTCCATTTGCTGTTTTATAGTTACAGTGTCACACTAAGTGTTACAGCAGACAGGCGCTGAAATAATAATGGTACAGTTTTTTGAAAGTGTTACTGATGTTGAAGAGCAGAGATGGAGGCACATTCTGCAGTTCTTTAGCAAAGTTACATTGGAACGGGAATGGTTTTTTTCTTCTTATAGTATGTGCACTTCTTGCTAAGCTAAAATAAACTGGAACTAATACTCAAACATCGAGTATAAGTGTCAGTGGTGAAATCCTTCTGAAGTCTTAGTAAACTTCGCTTAAATAGACCAAATACAGAAATGCAACAAAAACATCTTATACAAAGAGACACAATTTCTAAACACTTGAGAGGAACGTATCCTTTTCTCTGTGTGTGGACTATAATATCAGTATCTATTTGTGTCAGTGTAGCCCTCCCAGAGCGGTACACATTCCTGTAGCGGTGACTTCAGCAGCACTTATAGCCCGCTACGATGAGCCCGATCTAACCCCAATCTGATTGTTAAAGTCCCAGTGAAACAGAAGTAAGAGCGACTTTAGCTTCCGTACTGTGAAATATTTCACTGTGATACAGAATATTTTAGAAGTTTACAGCTACAAGAGGGTTTTAAATCCTTCGCATTTGATTGGACCGCTAAAGGGGACGTTTAAATGCAAACTACCTGCACTGCCCACTTGGATATACTGGGATATAAGTTATATCCAAACAAGTCTCTTCCGATATTGTTCTGTTATCTACTACGGTACCACAAATGCATTTTTATCATGAACGTTTAAAGGGTTAAAAAAATTAGCTGTGTGGCTAGCTAGTTTCCCAAAGTCTAATTTAATCAGATATTTGTTGGTCAATGCTCCTGAGTGCTGGAAGATTCAAACATTTGAAACCGTTTTACAGAAAGGAAAGAGATTAAAATACGTTTTTTAACATCTATTTGGCAAATAATAAAAGATAAACGAACAATTAACACAGGGACACAGGATTAACCCTGAGAGAATGGGTTTTTTTTCTGAGTCACATAAACTTATATTATAATTGTCCACAAGCTTTTCATCCATCTCAAACTCTACTCAGATCACTCTCTCCCTCAGTCCAACCTCTCTTGCACTATTTGCTCATTTTCCTCTGTCTCCTCTGTCTGTCCTCTGTCACATCGTGACACCATTTCAGAGCTTTGTCTTTAATCCCACACCATGATTGCAGTTTTCAGCATTTAAAATCCCATCTGCACGCACACACACGCACATGCGCACACACACACACAACCAGCACACATCTGTCGCAAAAGGCATCATGACCTAACATACTAACACACACCTGACTCACACAAACACACACACACACACACACACACACACACACACACGATCCCTCCCCCTGCCTTTATCAACGTTACCGATTTCAGTGCTCTAAGCCTCTTAAGCAGCTCTAAGCTCTCAGACTGAAAGATGGAAAGCTGGAATATTACATATCACACACACACTCCAGCACACACATACAAATGCAACTAGAATTCATTTCCTGTTTGTTAGCCATTTCCCCTCTTCATTAAGCCACGTATTCATTGCAAATGTCTGCTGTTTATCAGTTATGACGAGATGATTTCCACTAAATTAGATTTCTGCTTCGGTTCCCATCTAAATTTGTCAAATTATTGCGGCAAATTGACACCAGTTAAAGTGTCAGTGAGGGGTGATATAGTCACTATGTCATTACGTTGTAAATATCGCTGAGCGATTCATCTGATTCATGGCATGTTGTTTAAAGGGGAAATAGCAAGGATAACTCAAACAAACTGTGAAATAAGAAAACCCATTCAGTTTTTCTGGGCTACTTAGATCAGAAAACATGTGATTCAACAAGCCAATCAGAGCAGACTGGGTTTTTTGGGAGAGCGTCTTAAAGAGACAGCCGCTTAAACGGAGCGTTTCAGACAGAGTGTGAATACTGGTAGATTCAAACAGACAGTTATGAGAAAAACAATGTGTTTTTTGAACATTTAAGCATGTAAACATGTTCTAGCAGAAAAATGTAAATTAAAATATGAACCGAAAAATTTGCATCATATGTCTCCTTTAAATGGAGGCCACCCTGCTCTCTCGGATGTCTGTTTATCACAAGTGTTGGTGAATTGTTTTCTTAGTTTTCAACTTACGTAGAGGCCACGGATGAAAACTACCAATTTCTTTTTTCAAATTAACCGATTAATCATTTGTTTTTTGGTGTTTAAAATGATATGAAACGGCAAATCCTTACATTTGAGAAGCTGCAAACAGACAATGTTTGACATGTACTTAATGGTTATTGAAATGTTCAATTGACATATCCATTACTCATGTGGTTGTTTCAGATCTCTAATAATTGCATCAAAAAAATCAGATGGGGGTGACAACTTTTCATTTAAAAAAGCCAAAGGGAGTAATCTTCACTCTAAATGCGTAGAATGTAAAAGAAATTAGCTGAATAAACGGTGATGAAATACAACACGGACCGTCATATTACAGCACTCAGAGAGAGTCAGACTGCAGACTGTTGATCCCAAACTAGAGAAAGGATGCAACTTAATTAAATTGAATTGTTTCCAGTTGGGAAAAGCTTTGCGCAATCAAATCTGAGATGTCTTTGTTTGTTGCAGGTCACCAAGACCTCGGAGCGCTCACTTTTTATATCCCATATTGGATGATGTGCTACGTTTTTAGAAATAGTGAATGACAACCTTCAACCTTTCCCTCCAATAGTCGCACAGTTTGGAGCGGAGGAGCTCTGTAGTTGAAAAGGTCAAATGTGTTGCTTCCCGCTAAAGTGCCTCTCTGAGTGTGTTTCTGTGTTCTCTGGAGGCTCCGGTGGGAGCTGAACCCTGAACCCCGACAGGGCTACTGATGTCCTCCTACATGAACTCATGCAGAATGAGCTCATCAGCCCCAGTTGGGTTAATACCACACTGACACACAGCTCTGTCCACCACAAACAAGCAGCAACAGAATAAACAAGTAGGACTTTTTCAGTGTTACACTGAGAGCTGTTTTTATTGTGTTTTTTTTTTACCAATTTACATAGAATAAGGCAATCCCAGACTAATTGCAGGCTCAATAATGACCACAGTCGAGTCAGAGTGAACCATCTGATACTGTTACTAAAACCTGAACATTGGAATCTTTCAACATATCCTCATACAGTGGCTCGTATGATATCTCACAAAAAGTTACTTCTCATTTTTTCTGCGTTTTCCTAAAAAAATCCAGCAACACGTTTACTCTCATTACAGGCATAGACACTTTTCAAAATGAACTTGCGTCTTCACAGGAGACGACTAAGGCAACAAAACTACTTGGTTAGATTCAGGAAAAGATCAAGATTTGGGTTAAAATACCTGGGGCAGTGGCATTACTTTAGTAAGTAGGTTACGTAACGAATCAATCATTATTGACTTCTCGTTTCACCGTGGGTTTAAACAGCGACTCCTTGGTGGAGCACTTGGTTTTTGTTGGACAGGTCCTCCAGGCCTCCGACCCTGTGTTTTTTTGTTGTCGTCTTAAAACCCCCTGGTTCGTGATGATATGGATTACAAAAAAAATGTTTTGCTTGTTACAAACAGCGCATTACTTTTTCATCAGTATCGCTATGAAAAGCTGTATAGAAACAGCTTGAATCATGACCCTTTACATGTAACTCAGTAACATACAGATGCAGAGCAGCTACTTTGCCCCCCCCCATTCTCAACATAGCGACTCCCCACCTCTCCAGCTCTCGGCCCACACCACTCAGCACCCCCCTGCTGTTCACAGAGTCAGACAGGCATGGCTAATCAATCTGCACCACATCTGCCACACCGAGAGCCCAGACGAGGTGTCAGGATAAATGCCCACCTGCTTTAACAAAGCTGAATTTCCATTTTCCGTGACTTCTTACATTTTTAGCAGTTCTGTCTCTGTCCACGGTAGCTATGCATGATTCGAAACAGCAGCGCCGACGATTTAAAACGAAACAAGTTGGCGATCGATCTTGTTTTTCCTTCACTTCAGTGCACTAACTCTCTCACCATTTGCTGCCTTCATGTTTAGACTTTTAATAAGGGAGTGTTGAGGGTCCCAGCGAGGCCAAGCGTAAATAGAACAGCAGGAATATGGCCGGCCTGACCGCAGATCAATGCTGCACCGAGAGTGTGTGTGTGTGCGTGTGCGTGTGTGTGTGTGTGTGAGTGAGTAAGCTGGAGAAGGTGTGAGCTTGTGTGTGTGTGTGTGTCCTTGGGAAGTGGTAGGATAATGCAGTCTGTCCTTGAAATACGACTGTCATAAAACCTCTAAAACGCTTTCGCTACCAATCATCACTCCTACAATGCATACGCACACACACACACACACACACACACACACACACACACACACACACACACACACACACACACACACACACACACACACACACACACTATTGATCTCCATTGCAGGTCTCAGTGTGTATCTTCCGGAGATGATTCTGGACATGAGACAACCTGAATTTTATTTGTGGTTTATTTCCATCTCACACTAGTCTTCTTAATATCTCTGTAACACTGCATTGATATACAAATACTTTTTTATGTTCTCATGAGGAAACAAATGACAGGCAAGGAGCAAATTATGTGTATTTGATCAGAGATAGCCTCCATGATTGTACAAAGATTCTCTGATCGACAAGACGCTTCCTACAAATAAATGGAGAGAAGATTGTTGGCATACCAACATGTGTTGCAAAATCAGCTTTTCACATCAAATATTTTAAACAAAATCCAAAAGTTTATTTTAGAAACAAAAATTGGAATAAGACAGTGCAGAAGTCTTTGTAAGCCATCAAACAGCAGCCATTTCAATTATTGCAAGACTGTAGTCTTCTTCTTCTTCTTCTTCTTCTTCTTCTTCTTCTTCTTCTTCTTCTTCTTCTTCTTCTTCTTCTCACTCCATCAATCTTGAGCCGGCTCCTCAGGCTGAGAGCTGTTGTGATGAATGGGATTCACTTGGATTCACATCCGTACGCCTTAACCTTTAATATTAGACACACACAGGCGGACTGTCTGCAGGGCTCAGCTCACTGCCAAACAGGAAGTCGTCTGTTTTCATGATGACAGAACACACCTGAGCAAAAGGAATCTCAGTGCCTTTTTATCTTGCCCTTGCGTAACAAAAAAAGCTCATCATTGCTGCCCTACCTTGATTTTTATTTCTATTTAGTGTAGGAATTTCTTTTTCACATTTCTCTCTTTTTCTTCTTATAAAAGTGAGAGGTGGGGTAGTAAAGAAAACCCTCCCCGTGCAGCAAGCGACAGGGAGTCATAGAGATTTCACCTGCCACTCACAGGCATCATGGCGCCCTGCAGCCGCTCAAACTGCAGTGTCATTGTGAAGGGCCGGCCATATTCCCAGTTGCTCTGACTGCAGCAGCGTCCTCCGAGGCCTCCAGACTTGACGGGACTCACAGCTCAAAGGCAGCCGGACTCCTGTTTGAAGCTGTCAGAATGCATTCTGCAGCGATTTCATGTCTGAGACATAGAAAAGTAATTTCCAACGATGATCTAGACAAGATTACAGTTTGACAGATATTAGAGCAAAGGTAATCGTCAAATCTGTTTGATTTCTTTGCATATAATAGGACGGATTAGTGTTATTTTTTCCACACTGTGCAGGTCAAAGGTCACCAGACACAATGACCTGGATGTTACGAACAAAGGAAAAAATGCACATGCACTGATTGACCAGGGTTTTGCTATATGCAAATATGATTCTGATGAGGACTGTATAGTTCTAGTTTCCATCTTTGCACTGAATTTACTCTCATAATATCTTTTCTAATACTGTCAATTTTCACTTTAGTCAATTTACCAATCATAAGTGATATTTCACACCTTTTGTTAAATCAATTTTTACTTCTTCACAGTTGTTATTAAGTCCTGTAACAACCTGGTTTTCCCACAAGGATCATTAATGATTCATGTGCTCTAATCTAATCATCTGACTGAACGACTGCAACATCAATAAGGGCTATAGCTTTGATGCACGCAGTAAAGATGAAAAAAAATAATTATAATTTAAGAAGCAACTCAGATGTTCAGTAAACACACTAAAGTGCTGCTGATAATGCAGTTGAGGCTTTTGTTCCTGCGTGTGTCTGCACCCGTCCAGCTGTGCAAGTGTGACAGATTGAAGAGCCCAGTCAGCACACAGAGAGGAGTGGGAGGAGGAGGAGGAGGAGGAGGAGGAGGAAGGGGGGGAGGAAATTGGGAAAAGCGAGCGGACGAAAGGGAGAGTGGAATAAAAGAGGAGAAAGGAGAGGGTAGCAGCAGGAGGAGGAGGAGGAGGAACAGTTGAATGTGCAGAGGTTTGTATGAGCTCTGAGGGTTTCCAACTGTCACAGACAATAGGTGGAGGCGAGGCGCTCCGTGTGACAATAGGCTCTTTGACCCTGGTCATGCTAGCAGGGGGGAGGCGGGGGAGGGAGAGAGGGTGTCCCCATCTGCCTCAGAAGAGAGAGAGAGAGAGAGTGTGTGTGGGTACATATGTCCTCTGCAATCTGTGTGTTAAAACTGTGTCACAGAACACTGGAGCTGCAGCTGTTGCTTCTCTTCAAGGCACACAAAATGAGTATTTGCCTCAATTTATTTGTGCAAAGATTGCACAAGTCTTGCACCGTAAACAGCCAATGCACCAACCATACAGACAAAGCTGCAGTTAGTTAGCTAGTTATGGCCCTGATCTGACCATGCAAAGTGTTTTCTTTTGACATCTCAGCCTCTTTAATGATCTCCAAACTTTCCAATAAAAGGGCTGCCAGTTTTTTTATTTCCCCTCCAGCTTCTCTCCCTCCCTCCTCTCATATCTGGACGTTTCAATCCCTCGAAAGATGAATAAAAGTAAGCAAGGCAAGTTTGCAAATGCAGATACGTGCAAAAGAATCAATTTGCATAAATAAAAGACGACCTTAAACGATACAAAATATGAACATGTAGGAAAAGTCCCAACCATATCAAATATAGACGAATGCCCATTTTGTAAAAAAGGGCACATTTTTCAAGTAACTTTATCAAACTTTACGCAAGGTACACTGACCCTGGGTACAGCAGTTTAATGGCTTCTGGAATAAAATAAAATCCCTTTGTCTTTTACATACCTGATGGAAGCTTAAAATAGTGATGGAAGGCATGTATCCTTCGGGGGATTATGCCAATAAATCACAATTTGTTTTAATTTCAGATGACTCCTTTTCTGGGCAACTGAAATAATCTACAATAGGAACATGTTCAGATTTTGGAACACACACACAGGCTTCACCATGCTTATCTTAACAATAATTAAATCTGAAACGACTGCTATCACGCTGTTGTGCAGGTGTATTGGGCCTCGAAGATTGACAAAAACACCTTCTTCAATTAAGGAGATTTGATATCGATTTCGTCGTGACCCCTTGACGACCCCTTTCCAAAATCCTTCAGGACCCCACTGCTGGGTTCTCTGTCTCTCTGTCCAGACTTTGAAAAAACAAGGCCTTGAGGGGTGAGTCTCAGTCAGCAGACTCTGATGGATGTCTCTCTCTCTCTCTCTCTCTCTCTCTCTCTCTCTCTCTCTTTCTCTCTCTGTCTCTGTCTCTGCTGTCACCCAGCTACTCGTATCTGTCAGTTCTCATGACAAAGCTCGTCTCTATGAGGAGCTCGGCTCAGCAAACGTCTTCATAAAACATCTTTATCATGCACAGAGACAGCACACAAACACACACATGACATTTTCAGCTAGTTTGGCTGCACAATATCCCCGCTCGCTCTCTCTCTCTCTCTCTATCTCTATCTTTTTACCCATAAATAGCAGACACAGCTAGATTTGTCTCTGTGTCACCATGGCGATTGGTTTTGCTTTTCCCGACCTGCTATGACGGTAGCACCAGGCCTCGGTGTGTGTGTGTGTGTGTGTGTGTGTGTGTGTGTGTGTGTGTGTGTGTGTGTGTGTGTGTGTGTGTGTGTTGTGCAGGTTTGTAGAGGCACAGCACGGCTCACCCCCACCCCCATCGGACAAAGCAGAGGATTGTGGGACTGCACACCCGTTGCCTTGGTGATGAGAATCAAAGTGACAGCTCTCCTAGAGGAGGAACACATCCCCCTCCTCCTCCACCTCCTTCCAGACTCCCCCCCTCCTCCCTCCTATCCTAGCAGGTGTAAGAGAGCGACAGAGACTGAGAGATGTCTTTCTTCCCGTCTTGGTCGGCGTCCAGATCCCCTTCCCCTCTCTGTCCTCGAGGGTTGCTGAAATAAGCAGCGCTCGTAGGAAGTCGAGGCGGTAATTTGCGCGTTAGCTTTTAATAAACCCCCAAACTTGTGCATGCAGAGAAATATTGAGTAAAGCTTATTTGGAAGGGCTGCTCCCCGGGCTTCTCGAGAAATGATTTAAAAATAAACTATTTCAAATTAAAATGACTGCCGGAGGATCCCACAGTGAAAAAGTTTAAATTTTTCATTTTAACAACGTGATGTTAAAATGAATCCGTCAGTGAAATCGAATGCAGCGCTGATCAAACACACTGTCCTTCACACACGCAGACAGCGACATATGTGCTCCGTCCTGATTGGCCCCCTCCACAACAATGACACTTAGCGTCGGTGGTTGTCACGGCAACATCCCTCTAGTTGCACAAAGAGGTCAGATCTAAAAGGTCTAAATCCGCTAATGTCTCTGAGTACCTCTCATACATACACACAAACGCACGCTTGCTGCCACAGATGTGTGTGTGTGTGTGTGTGTGTGTGTGTGTGTGTGTGTGTGTGTGTGTGTGTGTGTGTGTTTGTGCTCTTAAAGGAGCAGGTTCCTTCACTAAAGAGTCCTGCTTTGTGTAGGAGTGGCATTCCCTTTAAGGAGGAGGAAGGTGAGTGCGGCAAACAAAGAGCCTCATTGACGAGAGAGAGAGAAAGAGAGAGAGAAAGAGCGAGAGACATTGAAGAGGGACAGAGAGAGAGAGAGAGAGAACCAGTTGTGAAATTGCATTTCTTTTTTTTTCTTCTCGTCTTTACAGACCCCCAATCTCTGGCAGGGGGACAAAGGTAGCCCTCCGGGACCCCTTAACCCCTCTGTCTCTCTCACACACACACACACATGCACACAAACACACCCCTCCCTCACAAAAGAGCTGGTTCCACAGCTGCCCCCCCCCCCCGAGTCCCCCCATCCCACCCCATTTCCATTATTTTTAATCCCCCCGGTGAAAGCTCCCCCAATTCCCCCTCCTTTCCCCTGCTTCCCCAACACCCACGGCCCCCCTTATAGCCCCCCTCGCTCCCAACCCCTCCAGAATGTATATACACCCACATATGCACCACCGTCATCCCCTTCATCCCCCAAGATTAATCCCCCCTCCCCTCTCCCCGTCCCGAGGTCCCACAAAGCCGTCAGCTGTCATATCGTCTCTCTGACACACCGGCTGGACTCTCACTTTAATTATGAAGCCCTGAGCCTGATTGTGTGTGTGTGTGTGTGTGTGTGTGTGTGTGTGTGTGTGTGTGTGTGTGTGTGTGTGTGTGTGTGTGTGTGTGTGTGTCATTTAGCATGTCAGCATACGTGTGGCCTGGCCGGTGAGCAGAGTGCATATAGTTGCATGTATTGTACAGATGTGATGGCGTGTGTGTTTATGGTCAGGGGTCAGACAGACAGACAGACAGACAGACAGACAGACAGACAGACAGACAGACAGACAGACAGACAGACAGGGTTCAGTGTTAGTGGTTTTACCACACAGAAAGGTGCTGATTGGCTGATAGGGTTCATGACCTCTGACCCAGCAGTGATGACAGGTTGATATGTACCCTGTCTACCATCTGATGGCCTCTTTCTTTCTTTCATTTTTTCTTTCTTCAGTTTTTTTAATTGCATTTTTTTTTTCAGGTTCTATCTTTGTTCTGAAGTTCTTTCAATCTTGCTTGCGTTCTTCTTTTTTCTCTTTCAATCTTTTCTTCAAATCAACTTTTTGTGCAAATGTCCATAAATGTACAGCGCTGTCAATACAGCCCCCATTTCTTAATGATCACAACAAAAGAAAACAGAGAAATAATTAGGCTACAAACTGCGCTTTAGCAAACAACAGCTCATTATTTTCAACACAATAACAACAAGTGACGATCATTTGGCTGCTGAAACATCTTTTTGCACAGTTTTTCGACCACTTCTTTTCGGGTTGCGTTTCACTGCCGGAGCGTTTTACCAACAGCCAACAATTCTTTCATGGTTGCCCCCCCTCCTTCAGTAAACTTGAGCCACGTTCTGTAAAACTCGGCTTTCATCGTCCTCCAGCCGTCTGTTGTTCTTCTACGTCGTGCTGTAAATCATGCAATCATGTTCCATGTGGTTGTCGTTAATAAAGATGAGGTCATACTTCCCGCCAGGACCCCGCCCTCCACGCTTTTGTTCACATGCACGCTCACACACACAGGCGACATCACGGTGCACACACGCGCTCATGAGGAAGTGCACATGTGCACATCAGTGCACTTGGAAAACGTGTGTAAATGCACTGCTCACACACACTCAGCCGCACTACTTTGTAAAGAGCGGGACAGATAGACAGAGAGAGAGAGGGAGAGAGAAGGAGATAATTAGTGTTTTAGCTGATTGTTAATTGCCACTTTCTTCCGCCTACTTACACACAGCACCAAGTGAGAGAGAGAGAGAGAGAGAGAGAGACAGAGAGCATCTCCTACTTCAGACTCCATCAGTTACTTATCGTTTACCTCTAATTACAGACATGCCAATCATGTTTTTATGAAGTCTGCACACACACACACACACACGCACACACACATGCACACTCACACACACACACACATGCACACATGTCATGAGTCTGACCTCCTGTCTTCCCCCACCTCATCCCGATCCAGCACTTTTGACCTTAAACACAGATCTGATGACTGACCTGCAGCAGAATGAATCCCCTCTACTACTCTCACTGAGATTACTGTTACACTTTAATACTTTACAGTCTGTACATTTAAATATATTTTTATGTTGGCGGCAGCTGTCAAGAGGGGGCACACGGTGACCTGGCATGGTTTCTCTGGAGGTTTTGTGTTACAGTTTGGTTTTAACAGAATCTGAGAGGAAGGATCGCAGAGGAAACATTTCACATATTTACAACTATGTTCTGTTTGATCTGCCACTTTAGTTTTAGGAAGAAGGATTGATTAAACTACAGATTTAAGACAGCTGTCTACACTGAACTGATGAATTGTTAGTTGATTTAATTTATTTTAAAGGTGCTTTATACGGAATTTGTAGCGAATATATGATTGAGGGTGCTTGTACTTTGTACTTTGTACAGCTAACGGTGCTATCAGTAGAAACAGTGCAAACAATGGAAACAGTGCTGTAAGAGGTAGACATTACTCCACTTTATCTTTAGCTTTCAATCAAAGCTTTTTCTGAATAATTTATCTAGAACAATTCAACATAAATGTGTAAAATTATATCATGATGAAATCATATTGATTTATGATAAAAAAAATATGCAAAAATATTAATACAGCAAAGCCACAATATGGATTTCAATCACATCTATCAGTAATAGATTAAACCATTAGTGGTTTTAATGAGCCAACATATCTGTAGCTGGGTAATTGAGCTGTGCGCAGTTAACTGATGAGAATCAGAGCAGATTACACTAGTTGTTGATCTCAATTTCAGAGGGAAAATTAAACAGAACATTAACAGACGCTTTTAACCGAATTTTGCTCTTGTCAGTCCAAACTGCCTTTGGTTACGTTAGATCGTATAAAAGTCAAGTAACATATTTTCCCTGGCCAACGGTCTTGCTGATGATCCACACTTTGGCTCAGATTCCTCTCTCCCAACTTCTGCTCTCGTGTTAATCAAGTCTCTCACAGCGTAAAAGTTGGGTTTGCAGTTATAGCACCAGTCCTCCAGCCTCAGCCGGAGAAATTTATTTGCTTTTTTTTCCGATGTGGATTTATGTCATGCTGGAAGAGAAGTGTGCGTTTGAGTGTAAAGTCTCAGGCGGTTTCACCAGCAGAGCACGAAGCAACGAGTTCAAGCATAGTTGAGGATGTTTTGTCGTGTGAGGCTCTGCACAGTTTTCACTTTCTCAGGCTACGTGTCCTCACTGTTAGAGCCAAGTCCCCCACACACACACGGGCATACATGATCTCAGACGTACAAAAACATACCGAGAGACATGAACACACACACACACACACACACACACACACACACACACACACACACACACACATACTCTGCAGTCGTCCCAGCTGTAACAAATGTGGACCAGATTGTGTATGATGATGATGTAAAAGACCAGGCATGCTGGTCTCCATGGTTGACGAGCTTTGTTGAGTAAATGTTGTGTGTGTGTGTGTGTGTGTGTGTGTGTGTGTGTGTGTGTGTGTGTGTGTGTGTGTGTGTGTGTGTGTGTGTGTGTGTGTGTGTGTATGCAGAGGGGTCAAACTCTGAGCCACGTGCCATGAGCTGTTACGCAGCCCTCTTTGGTTCCCTGTCGAATACATCATACGTTGCTGCAGCCAATCACAAACAGGCGTGTGGGGGTGAGAGACTGCGTTCACTTCATTGTGCTTCTTTTCTCTTTCTCCGTCCGTGTGCTCACGTTTGTTTGTTACAGGAAGATGAAAAACATAATGCAACTTTAATAAAAAGTTGTCTTCATTTGATGTGTGTGTTTTGAACATAATATTCCTTGACAGTTTCTAGAGTTTTGGGGGCAAATTCAATCTTTTGAATAAGTTATGAACGTCTTCTGATACTCTTTTTTGAGGTTTGTTTACATCTGTAGTATTTGTAAAGAGTAAAACAGGCAGTCACACAATTCATAATCTCTGCAGTTATGTCAATATACAGCAAATGCATGTGGTCGAAATGTTCACAACGGGCTTTTAACACTGAAGTCATCACACGGAAGTTGAGTTTGGAAATTAGAGGCACTCATCTGTTGCTTCCTTTAGGGGGAAGTTTCTCCTCATTACTATGTGGTCCAGTAAAAGTCATTGAGCAGAGCAGGGCACTAACATTACTAGCGGCAGGGCCTCCATTAGCGCGCCGCGTGGCACATGTGATGTCACGGCACACGGGTGTTGGCCGGGTTGAGGGATGGCATGGAGGGTCAGCTTCAAACGGCTGCAGCTCTGCAAGGTTGTGAAAACGCAGATAAAGACGGACAAGCAATCTCATATAACAGCGCTGTTGCTCAGCTACATAGTGTGGCTTTGAGTGTGTGCCCGTGTGTGTGTGCCCGTGTGTGTGTGTGTGTGTGTGTGTGTGTGTGTGTGTGTGTGTGTGTGTGTGTGTGTGTGTGTGTGTGTGTAATTCCGAGTAGCATGAGTCAGAAGAAAAAGGGTGTGTTCAGCTGGGAGAGATACAGAGAGTGAGAGAGTGGAGGGAAATAAGAGGACGTAAGAGGAATCTGGAATGATGAATCGAGGAAGAAAAAACAAGAGTAAGAGAGAGAGAGAGGAAGATGTGACAGTAATTTATTCTTTATTTACCATTTAAACAAATGTGAAATGTGCATTTACTACAATGCATGAAGACGTGCTGCTGTTTTGTTGTGTTTTGCTCTTGACCTTCAAAGATCACGACTAAATATAACTTTATTTACATTATGCTATATTTTGAACAGTTGTCTTATTTGCCACTGATTAAATTACACAAGTGACATCACTGGGCTGTTTTGACACAGGATTTATGGGGTTTGTAAGATTTGGACGATTACTAGGGATGGTAATAATTAAGTAATATAACTTGCGATACCTGCAATATATTTTTTTTGCATCCAGATCTAGAAAAAATACGATTATTTGCATGGTTTTGCTCAGAGCCAATCAATGCATGTGTTCTTCAATTTAAAGCAATGCGCAATTGGCCCACTAATGTATCAGCCACATATCATAAAGCCTGGTTTTGCCTGCCTGCACACAGCTCTGAGTAAGGCAATGTCTGAGCAGTGTGACAGACCTAACAGAGATTAGCCAGCCAGTTAGACACACAGCTTCCATTCACATAATGGGTATCGAATTAAGTATTTGGTCTCAGGATCACTTGGTATTGGTACTGGCGGAGTTATTTTTGAAACGATACCCAGCCCTAATGGTAACCCAACATGGTCTTAGAAAAAGACACAATACAGATATGCATTATGGGATTTGTAGGATCTCTTGGTTATGGAGCTATGGAAAAAAAGTCTCTGTCCTACTGTTTCATTTCGATGTCTCTGTCCCATGAAGTTCTCCTGTCTTTATGAGAGCACACTGCTCATTCAGAGTCAAACTAATTTTGCTAATTTGTTATTTAAACACAGTTGCGACACACACTTTGGCTCTGCCCGCCAGGGTCTGACTCCAACCAATGAGAGGATCTCCGCCTCAGAAATGTTTACAGGACTAAAGCTTCAATCTGTAAATGATCTTCCAACTGAGAGATGATAAATTGTCTCAGGGGAGCAGAGACATGATGAGGGAAAGAAAGGTGTGGTGTGTGTGTGTGTGTGTGAGAGAGAGAGAGATAAAGAGAGAGGGAGGGAGAGAGAGAGAGAGGCTGACAGCAGTTTCGGGGCAGCTGACGGAGTAAAGGAGCAGTTGTAGTGCACATGGGGAGCAGAGATGGATTTGGGGGGGATTTGAGGCTATAAGAAGGTGGGGACAAGAAGCTTAGTCCAGCTGACACTGTCCACATCACACAGACACACAAGATAAAGATAGACAGAGATACCAATAAGGCAAAAATACAAAAATGAACACACAACTTGGTTTTTAGTCATGAAATAACAAATGTACACACACGGACAGAAAGGAGCTCATGTAGTCACACCTTTTACACACACACACACACACACACACACACACAGGTTGGAGGGGAATGTTTAGATAACTTTGAGGCTTTGGGACGCAGTGCAGCGTGGGTAGAAGAGTAGAAGAAGGGGTGTGTGTGTGTGTGTGTGTGTGTGTGTGTGTGTGTGTGTGTGTGTGTGTGTGTGTGTGTGTGTGTGTGTGTGTGTGTGTGTGTGTGTTGGGCAAAAAGACAGGTGTGGCCCCATCAACGCAGTTGTGTGACACCAGATATACCAACAGGGGAGATAACGGACAAGTATCAGAGCTGGAGTGTGTGTCTCTGTGTGTGTGTGTGTGTGTGTGTGTGTGTGTGTGTGTGTGTGTGTGTGTGTGTGTGTGTGTGTGTGTGTGTGTGTGTATGTGTGTAGAAGCACGTACATGATGCCACACACACACACACACACACACACACACACACACACACACACACTCAGAACGCAGAAGGCCAGTGTGTTATCTGGTGACTTTCCAGGGAATTCCTTAGGAATTCATGAACTTTACCTCCATTTGAACTCGTCCATTCTGCAGAAACATGGCGGTGCAACATGTTGGAAACCACGAAGAGGACCTGCTCTGAAGGAACAAATTAAATGCTGATATTAAGCTAACAAAACACACTTTTTTATTTTCAGGTGATACTTAATTATTAGCTTTACACTCCAATTCATCAATAGCTCCTCCTAAATCCTTCAAACTGGACCTTTGAACCACTTTAACGTCGTCTCAGCAATAAAAACTTTCAGAAATAAAACCCACACAGCACTACATTTCAGAGATCCTCACTGTGACTCTGGTTTGGTGTTTTTCGTGTCCCGATGTTTTAAACGAAATCCATTATCTGCCTTATTTGCGTAATCTTTCTAGTTTGTCCAAAGCGGCAGAAACATGACTCCCTTAAAATAAGTTTTAGTTCTGGTTTTGGTTCGGATTTTTGCAGAAGGAGAAGTAGAAAAAAAGACTGCGATCAGAATACTTTCATCCTCAAGGATTATGAAAATGATTCCACGGTGAAAAAACAGACCAGAAATCTCCCTGCAACATGTTTAGAGAGGGCACAGCTTAGACAGTTACTAGTTAACAAACTGAACAAGTAAGGTAAATGCATGTTCGGCTCATGCTCACTACACGATAATGATGAAAGTGGACTGCAGGAAAAGAAAGAAAGAAAGAAAAGGGAAACACAGAGATGGATAAGAGGAGGAGAGAAAAGAAATGCAGAGAGACAGTGAATGAACCAAAGGGCCTGGGGTCAGAAATAGAAAATCTCCTTCTGTCACTGCATCATTTAAGTGACCGTCACTTGAATGATGTGTGTGTGTGTGTGTGTGTGTGTGTGTGTGTGTGTGTGTGTGTGTGTGTGTGTGTGTGTGTGTGTGTGTGTGTGTGTGTGAGAGAGATAGAGAAAGAGAGAGAAAGGGTGCGAGTAAAATCAGAACAGTGTTGAGCGCGTTTGGGTCGACAAAGAATTCACACGAGGTCCAGTTACCACTCAGGCCCTCCGAGGACACAAACGAGCTGTGGGTGTGTGTGTGTGTTTGTGTGTGTGTGTGTGTGTGTGTGTGTGTGTGTGTGTGTGTGTGTGTGTGTGTGTGTGTGTGTGTGTGTGTGTGTGTGTGTGAGCAGAAGACAGACGAGTATGCGGGTGATTAGGTGTGTATATATATAGTTGTCTGTGGTTACACTGTGAGAGACATATGTGACTTTCTAGAGTATGTCTGTGTTGGTGTTCTTTCCACAAACGAGTTCTGTGTGTGGAGGAGTTCCATTTAATGACATTAAGTGTCCGTTTGTCTTTATATGTGGGTATATGTGTGTGTAAGTGAGTGTGTGTGAGTGTGTCCATGGGGAAGATCCAATGGAGCATGTTATCACAGCTGTCTGTCTCCATCACTACGGTCACTTCCTACTCAAACCGTGTCCTGTTTGTAACATTATGTCATTGCAAAGACCTACTAAGATACAGAATCATAATTATGGAATTTAAACAATGGTTTGTTGTTTATAAAAGACTTTCTTTGAGAGTTTCAGAGGGGTCTGATTTTATTTTCCTGCTGCGAAAGGGTTTTCTCCTTAATTGTCAGAAATGTTCAAACTGTTCCAGATTCCCTGGTGTTTTCCTCTGTACTTAATTTTTCTGCTGTTCTCTACTTGTTGCTGAGGGGAGGCTGGCAGTTTTCATATGAATGTGACAGCAGGTACAACGGAGTGATGGAAAGAGAGAGAGAGAGAGAAAAAAAGGAGGAGGAGGAGGAGGAGGAAGAGGTGGAAGTGGTGGTAGGAGATCACAGGGAAAGTATAGGCTGGAGAGGAGAGGAGAGAGGAGAGGAGAGAGAAGAGGAGAGAGGAGAGGAGAGAGGAGAGAGAGAGGAGAGAGAAGAGAGAGAGAAGAGGAGAGAGGCAGCTATGGCATCTTTTCAGCTGTTTGCTCCGCATGAGCCGGGTCACTTGGGCAACACCGTCGCTGCTGCCAAAGACAGAAAGACAAGCAAAGAGAAGGAGGGAGAGAGGGAGTTGGGGGGGAGGATTATGGGAAACAGGGGAGGAGAGCTGAACAGAGGGAGGATAGTGCAGAGAAATGGTGAGAAAAACTGTTTTCTGTCAGAGGAAAATGATCATCCCTCTCTTTTATTGAGCGAAGTTAAAAGGGAATCACGCACGGCACAATATTGGGAAGTACTGCTAAACTGTTTATACAAACTAAACATATGAACATGTTACATATAAGTTTTGTTCTTGGACAGAAAGTTGCGAGTGAGGAATGTTTCCTGTAAAGGTCATCAAGTCAAATCTCTGCTCCTGTTAGCATAACATTAAAAAGACACCGACACGATTGTTTTTCTCGCCATTACAAAATGTTCCCCATCTATTTACCAGAAATATTAATTGATTTTGGAATTGTTTCCAAAAAATGTTGACCTGAGGCATGCAAGTAAGGGTCTTTGAGAGATGTTGGAGGAGTGAAGGAGGCCTGATGGAGAGCAGCAGGGCTCTCCAAGTGAAAAGCATTACATCACAAGGGAGGAATTCCTGCCTTTTCTTCCACTTTCTTTTGTTATTCTTTAGAGAGTCGCCTTATTCTTCTCACAGAGTGCTCCGTCACTGCCGGACCTCGTCAGGCGGATAAAGGAGGAGGGGGGGGAGTGAGTGAGCAGAAACAGTGAGGGAGAGGGGGGGCGGCGAGGCTGACAGGAAACCATGTTTTTAATGTCCCTGGTGCTGCTTTTAGGAGTGATTTTGAAAAATAACGCAAGTATAAAGAGGAGAGCAAAGGGAACGTAGCAGGAAGAGAGGAAACAGGAAATGACAGATAACCTAACACAACTCTCTGAGAACATATTCTACCCAGACGGACAACCATCTGTTTAATTAGAACAAAAAAAACAAGTAACTCGGAATAATTTAGGTAACGTTAAGGAATAAAACTGAGGACAATGATTCTAAGATATAATGTGGTATTTTGTGGTGTATTGGTCTTATGGTGCAGGTTTATTGTGGTACCTTTTCAGATTACTTCCATTGCTGTTTGCTTAGCTCTACTTGTTTTGGCTAATTGTAAAAATTAGTGGTACTCTTATAGGTATTTTTTTGGCAGTTCTTTGTGGAATTTCTTACAGTACTTTCTGGATCTTTGTTGTACAATAAACACTGCTGATGAGTGTGTTTTCATACATTCTAAAGTACATTTATATTGCTTTGAAGGACCCACACAGAGAAATGTGTTTTACAACATTCTTCACCCAAAGGGAGAAAATTACATTAATTTATTAGTAGAAGCTGTATTATGTGAATATACAAGACCTTTGTGGGTCTTTTAGGGCCTGTTGATACAGTTTGGTCTGAAAAGAGAAGCAATGCTGAAGTGCTTTAAACTTGCACTCTCTCTACTGTCCAGCAGGGGGCAGCCCCTCTGGTTGCAAAAAAGAGGTCTGATTGTATAGAAGTCTATGAGAAAATGACTCTACTTCTCTCTTGATTTATTCCCTCAGTAAACATTGTAAACATGAGTTTATGGTCTCAATCTCTAGTTTCAAGTCTTCTTCAATACAGCATGATGTTCATTTAGTAAATTATGGTCCATTTAGAGTCAAACAGACCATAAAGCAGGGGATGCTTTAGGGCGGGGCCACCTTGTGATTGACAGGTCGCTTGCACGGCTTTGTATGGTCTGGGACTTTAACCCTTTCACGGTGTGTTTTCAGTTCATGAAAACTAAATGATACAATGTCTTATTCTATGTCTAGTTGTACTAAGCTCCACATTGCGTTGTCTCTTCTGGTTGCATAAAACCAAGATGGCGACGGCCAAAAATGTACTTTTTGCTGCAAAAGTCAGTCCACAATCCAGTGAGCTACACCACAGTGACTTCATCCATTCTTATACACAGTCTAGAGACGCATTTTTCCTGTTTCGTTGTTTTACAGTCAGTTAAAGTCAGTAAAGAGCAGTCAAAGCAGCGCCACAGCAACTCCGGGGTTTAATACGTTTTTCCTAATCGACCATGATTCTGTCTGGTGTAAACACAGTGGAAGCCATGGGGAGGGTGTGTGTTGCAGTCCTGTAGCACTCGGGGGGAGATGAGCTTAACTCTCTGCCAGCCCGTTACAAAGCAACCATCACATTTTCATCCACATAAGCTGCACTGTTGGACCGAGCTCTGATTTCTGTCCTTCTTTCTTTTCTTCTCTGCTTGCTTGTTTTCTCTCTTTACAGCTCTCACTCCTTTTCTTGGAACCACTTTTGATCTGTTCTTCCCTCGTTTTGTTTTACAGTTTTCGGCTTTTCTCTTTTCCCAATTTTCCATCTTTCCTTCCTTCACTCCCTCATCCATTTCTTTCTTCCTTCCTCCGTTCCCCTCTACCCATCCTCTCCCCTCCTATCTGTCTGTCTCTGTGATGAAGACTTGGTCGGCTGCAGCAGAGAACAGGTCCAAGTTTCCTTACTGCTCCTGATTACATCAGCACATGCAGTCATGCTCGCTCTCTCTTCCTCTTTCTCTCTCTCTTTCTCTCCCTGTCTTTTGGAATAACAACTCATGACATCACCAACAGCTGCCCAGCTGCATGAAAGAGTGTGTGTTTGGTGTATAATCACTCTTGTGTGTGAGTGTGTATGCTTTTTTTTTTTTTTTTTTTACAGTTGCAGGCCAAACTTTGCAGCAGCAGTTAAGCATCAACTATCTATCTATCTATCTATCTATCTATCTATCTATCTATCTATCTATCTATCTATCTATCTATCTATCTATCTATCTATCTATCTATCTATCTATCTATCTATCTATCTATCTATCTATCTATCTGTCTGTCTGTCCATCTGTCCATCTATCTATCTATCTGTCTATGGTTTCTATTCATCAATAAGAGTGAAAAGAATAAATAAATGAAACTTCCTCTCTCTCCTTTTGTCCCCACAGCTGGGCCTGCTCATTAGGCCATAAAAGCTTTTTAATTGGATACTGAGGTCCTTGCGGCCGTTTCCATTGGCTTATTGGGATGTCAGTCAATGAATCCATCCATCTCTCACTGAAAGAGGTCTATTGGTCTTCGTCAGCACTTCTTTTTCTTCGCTTTACGAGGGTTCTTTGTGCAGAGAAGTGTCACTGTAGAGTAAGAGGAGGTTTAAGAAGGGCTCCTCATCATGTGAGGTGATTACATGAGGCACCAATAAAGCTTTAGAAAATGTACTTTAAGACATTAGTACAAATTCAGTCTTACATTTTTTCAGAATGGCTTCTATGTGGGAATTGTGCTTTGTTCTTTACACATAAAGCACAAAGGCACACAATAAGGAAGTGAACCTCCTTTACAGCTGGAATTAACCAGTGTAGTTTCATGAAATGTTGCATATATAGCCCGGAAAATATCATCATCAATGCTTCTGTCCCTTTGTTGTTTAGGAGAATGAATCCTGGTCTGCTCCTAATAATGGAGAGATATGGGTTTATCTTGGTGGTAATATCCTTTGGCACGCAGAATATTGGTTGGTAATGAATTTGAATATTCTCGTGTTTGAAATGTGAAACTCTCATTTATAATGTCAGTTGAGTTATTATAAAGTAATGATTCTAAAAGGCAAACGCGAGGACAATTACCACCCTTTGTTCAGTTTTGAAAGTTTTCTCATTTGTTTTTAAAACTTAATCTTTAAGTGAACCTTTTCATGAGAGAAACAGACTGAAAGTGCCACATATTCTCCATCGTAGTGGAGAAACTGTGGTCGACAGGCTCCTGATACATCAGGATCTCAAGCTGACCTTCATCTTTTAGTCTGATGGTGTCCCCCCCCCGTATCGTAGTCCTATTAGCCGTTTCACACACTATTTAACCCACCGGAACAACAAGGTGTTGAGCTGCAGCGCTAACAGCCGGCTAATCCAACCAATCTGATCAAAGGTAGCCAGTTAACCTGAGCTTATCCGCAGCCTAAGGAGATCGGTTTAATGAGCTTACATTAAATCACTGTGCTTCCAATCAGCTGGGATTGAACCTTGGCGGTTATTTTACACTACCAGATGGATTTTACTTGTAGTTTTCTCTCTCTCTCTCTCTCTCTCTCTCTCTCTCTCTGTATGCTTGTATCCAACTGCCTGGATTTCATTTTCATCAACTTAAATGTTTGTATATTTCCATCTTCCCCTCTCTCTCTCTTTTTCCCTGGTCTCTACATGACTGCATTCCAACTCTCTTTCTGCATCTGAATCTCTGAGTCTCTCCGCCAGTCTCAATCACAGTTTCGGCTTTTGAATAATTGTGTAAATAGAGTAGAAAAGACAAGGAGAAAAAAAATACAAAAAAGGAAAAGTATGTAATTGTGACTGTAAAAGTTGTTTGTGTGAATTCAAAACTTCCGAGCTGAAAAATTTGAAAGCAAGACAGAATTTTCCCCCTATTTTAAGAAATACCTCTTGGACATAGAGTGCAATATTTTCACCACACATTGTAGATTTAAAAAGACGTCTTGAAAGGTGTCTCTTATGTCCCAAACTACGCTGTCAGGTTTCTCTGTAGAAATCGCCTTGTCTCTTTTTGTCTCTCTTCGTCTCTGTCTTTCTGACGCGTCTTTGTTGTGACAGGTTTCACAAAGCTTTCTCTCTCTCCCAACCCAGTCCGTCTCTCCTCTGTTTGTCTCCCTCCTTCTCCCGGTGTCACTCCATTTTGACATGACCACCGCGACTCTGCGTCCAATCTGCCTCTCCCCCTCCGAGTTTCTGTCCCTCTCCCTCCCCCCCTCCGCTTGACACCTCCTGGATGTGACAGAAGTCGCGTGAACTTCTCTATCTGCTTCCATCGGTCGTCTCTCTCTCTCTCTCTCCTGCTGATGTCGTTTCCATCAGGCGGTGCTGGAAGTGAAAAAGCTGCACATCTCAGAACAGCGTGAACATGAACATCATGTACCTGTGAACACGCGACCTCTGGCGATGCTGTCACATCTCGTCTCTTCTCTCCGTCCGCTGTGTTAGTCTCTGCTGTTATTTCTCAAATATTAAAAAAAAAAGTTTGAGAAACCCACTGCAGACGGAGAACTTCAGGGTTATTTTAAGGACTCTCAGGAGGAAATTTGTGATTTTTTTTCTTTCTTCAAATGGGTCCCTTTGCGAGAATTTATTTCACGACTTGCTTAACTTGATAATCACTTTTCAGCCAACCAGACTGTTTTATGCCGTTAGTGGGTGTCTGAAAAACAACATTAATAAACCAAGAAGGAACAACTTTTTTTTTTCAGGTCATGGAAGCTCTCTGACTTTGTTGAGGAAAGTCACACAATTTTTACGTCTTGGGCTGTAAATAAATACTCCTCAGTGGCCCAGTTTGTAGCTGCAGCTTCATTTATCTTTTGATTCACACTCTGAGAAGTGACTGAGCTCATATGAGGATAGACTCATCTTTTATTTATCAGTTGTTTTACTCTGTCAGGAAACAATAAATATATTACACGTGTTTTTTTATTGTAAAACACTATCAGGAAAATGTTACAATAAATAAGCTAAACCATATTGTACATGTGTAGATAATAATGTGCAATAATCTGACAAATAATTATATAAAGAGATTGTGTTAGCTTCGTTATCTGTCTGTTACAAATTTGAAGTGTCCAAATCAAGCTGAGAAATCTCCCTGCAGATCTAAAGAAGACATTTCATCCCTGTTTTCCCAGTTCTGTGCCTTTATCATCAGCTACAGTAGCATAGAGCGGCCACCAACACCTCAGCCGAGTCGTTTTCTGCAAACCACGGATCATCAGAGCAAATGGCGTAGTATATCGAGCAGCTGTTACTGAAAGTTTCATGTTATAAAGGCCAGTAAAAGTCCAGTAAGAGTGTATGGGTCAAACAATTGTTGGACTCTCACCCAGGAGATCCCTGTTAACGTTGATTTTACACTTGTACAGAACATTGCGTGGGAAAATCTGCTAAGGGCAGTTGTTGTTGTTTTTTTCCCCAGCTATGTTGTTACGGTTGTTACTTAACTATCTGAACACAAACCGTGATCTTTTTTTCTAGCCTTAACCAAGAAGTCTTGTTGCCTAAACCTAACCTATATCGTTTCACAATGCTATCCAGGGGTAATTCATGCAACCGTGACATAAGGCTGATATAAAATGC
Source organism: Anoplopoma fimbria (assembly GCF_027596085.1). NCBI lineage: Eukaryota > Metazoa > Chordata > Actinopteri > Perciformes > Anoplopomatidae > Anoplopoma > Anoplopoma fimbria. The sequence goes on from NC_072449.1 coordinate 28,033,930, forward strand.
AGACTTTGGTTTTTACAAAAAGAATACCATGCCAACGTTTTTTTTTTCTGCTGACGGGGCAGCCTGTAGGGTTGGAGCTAATCATGGCTGGCTGGCTGAAGTTTACACAGCGAGCAGCCACTGCACACCGACGCAGCGGTCAGTGTGGGGTAGCACTCTTGCACCACTCATCTCACACCGTTGAGTATTTACTCCACATGACAGTGTGTTACTATGCTGTTGTTTAATCCGTAGCTTGTGATGCAACAAGAAATCTAAGTTCAACTTTCCTTTCCATCCCTTCTGTGAGATTTTGTTTGTAGCAAACCACAAAGCGTATTCCCTCGAAACCAAAAGAAAGGTATTTTCCTTCTGTTTTATCAGCGTAGGGCAAGGTGTGTTCCCTCCTGCTGCAGGACAAAGTGGCTTTGATCGCTGACATGTTTAGGTGTGTTCGTTCTTCTAAGCACCTAGAGACATTCTACTGTCATTGGTATGCATCGTCACACTGTGCACGCATATGTTTCTGTGTGTGGCTGTGAGTCAGAAATCAGAGGAGAAGCAGCTCGCTTAGTGCTCTGTCTGCTGCCTCCGGTGCCTCTCTGGTCATCAGGGAGGAGGAGGAGGCGGAGGAGGAGAGCAGAGGAGGAAGGAGTGAGTCATGCTAGTTAGACTTTAATAAAAACAACCGCCAGGGTCCTTAGCTCGGATCCTGATGATGATGATGTGTTCTGGTGTTGAACAAAGTGCTGTTGGGGTCACTTGGCCACTGTGGAAATTGCGAGACGAAGTTCACCGTCTGGTATGATTTTCACAGACGCTCGCTTTTCGTTTTCAATCCTCATCATCCTCCGGTAGAAATGAGAGCTCCCCTAATTGAACCTCTTGTACCGTCTGTGCTCGACGCTGCAGGTTAGTCCAGAGTGACACTGGCGAGCTGCACCAGTAGCTGGAACCCTTTACAGTACGCTGCATTTACGTTTGCCAGTTATTCACCGAAACGCTCTGGCAGTACCACGACTGAATATATTTTATTTATGTGACTCAGTGCACCTGAAAGGTTGCATTAAAACCTTGTTATCTCTTTGTATTTTCGATTATCTTTTACAAACCGAGATTATTGCTTTAGTTTGTATGTTGTGGTCCTTTATTTCATATCATTATCCTTTATTATGATGTTTTTCCTACAACATATAGACGTTTAGTGCATCACCGATGATCCCAAACACTGCACTAAACTCTTCTTTGTTTCTCAGCTCCATCTTCTTCCCACTAATGCCTCTCAGGACTTTAACATGGTTGTTGAAGTGCAGTATACATTTCAGCGGTATCGGTCAGCCGTTGTCTTTGCAAATACATCGGTGGTTCTTTAATGTTCATCGTGATGATCCTTTTTTACGGTGTAACCACACATTTTCTTGACAGTTGTTGGAATTTTAAATCAGTTTCACAAAACCCCCAAAAAAGTAAATTACAGTGAGAAAAAAACCATGACAACTAAATGTTTTTTTAGGGTCCTGCAGGAGAAATAAGGCATGAGTTGACTGTATACAGTATGTTGTTGTTCTGGGTCCACACGAGCAACATAAAAAAAGTCTCATAACATGTCTTAACAACGCTGAGCAGATATCGCTTCAGCAGCTGCAGCACTTTGAGCACTTCAAACAGCTTCCAAACCATTCAAATGTCAAATGTTGATGATGCAAAAGAGACATACAAAGTGTTGTCCAGCACCAGTGGGACTGAAGTTGCAGCCAACAGAGCTCACTCTGGATCACTGAGGGATGTGTTGGTGCTGGTTTGGCATTCGCATGACCGTTACTCAGTCTGTGTGTGTTCGCTGCATAATAAAGACGACAAATACTGCATGAACCTAATACAATCAATCATATTTTGTATTAAATGAACATCAATTGATCTTTAACTAAATATTTAGTGATGAAATAAAGCGGGTCTCTGCTGCAGCGGCACGGCTGCACAGCGGTGATCTCTACAGACAGAGTGGCCTTTTCTGCTACGATCACACTCGTCACACACACACACACACGCAGACAACTGCATGTGCACACGATCACGAGCTACACATAGAGACAATCGAGCGCTCATGCCAAGACAATGGCCTGCTAATCCGTGCCTGTGATTGGACGGGCACAGATTACCCAGAGGGCGCCAGCTGTCGGGGAGAGGCGAAGCCCAGTTTCCTCAGTATCAGCACACACACACAGACACACACACACACACACACACACACTCACTGTCACTCACTAATGCTGCATTAAACGCTGAATGAGGCTGAAATGTTCTACGGCCTAGCGTAAGCATGTGGTTACACCTGAAATCTCGAGCTCTCATGCATTTGTTAGCTTACGTCGCGGCCGAGCCGAAGCATTCAGCTGCCGTCAACAGAGGATGTTTGTCACTGCTGTCAACAGACTGTAAAAATAGGGATGGGAATTAATATGATGGTATTTGCTAACGGGCGTCCCGCGCTGCCAGGTAGCCAAATGTTGCAAATGCCTGAACGTGCGTGTGTGTTTTTATTTTTAGCCTCTGTTGTTTCAAGCCTTCCCCTCTGCACACACTCTGTTCTTTGTCTAAAGGATGTTAGAGAAACCTCAATCCACATTTTAAGCCATCGAAAGAATTAACGATATCTGAACCACATTCATTTGAAGTATTTTTTTGACATTAAAGACGGCTTCTTTGTGCAGAATTAATGCAAAACGTATTTAACATCCACTGACATTTGATTTTATGTATTCCTGTATCGTTATATTTTCATAAATATAGCATGTCTCAATTGGGCTCTTCAGTCAGTTTTGATCCAGTGTTGTTTCTGATTATTTTATTTTTTTTAATTTATCAAATTTCAGGCCACATTCTTAAATTTGGCTTCTTTAAGTATCTGCCCTTACACTCTAATGCAGGTCCGACCATTAGATTCAAAGCCCCTCACACACACACACACACACACACATACTGCACAGTTTTTCTCCCTCTATCCCGCTGCTCCCATTGCAGCCGCAGAGGGCCGAGCCGGGCCAACCCGAGCCGGTCCAACAATGCAGGCAGAGAGGGAGGAGACAGGAAGAGCTAACTGACACGCTGCTGAGCCGAGATAAGGGCAGATCCCACTAAATACTGGAGTCAAGGGAGAGAGAGAGATGGGAGGAAGGAAGAGGAGGAGATAAATGGGGGGGAGAAAGGGAGATGAAGGGGAGTTGGAGAGGGAAGAAGGAAAGGAGAGAGAGCGAAATGGAAAAGGAGAATAAATGCTGAAAGGGTGAGAGAGAGAAAGAGCCAGAGAGAGATTTACTTTCAGTGTGTTGTTGAGACACAGATGACTGAGAGGCTTTGCATTGGCCTAGATTCTCCTCTGTGTGTCCGTCCGTCTGTCAACACTGGCCCTCCTCTCTGGACACCACACTGACGTATTTATTCTCCTAGAGGCCTGCAACATTTACATAAACAGTGAGGTCATAAAGTATGAGGACGGTGATACATTTGTCATTGTTTTGGCTTGAATCACAAGGTAAAGTGCTCTTTTCCAGCTGTTAAGGAGCACATGTGGTTTCTACAAGTCACATTATGATTAACATCACAGCTAATGGTCCTGCAAACCAACTTTTATCATTCATTCATTTTGCAAAGTTAAAAAATAGATGGACACTCTTTAAGCTTGTCGGAGGTGTTCCAACCATCCCAATAAAGTGCATTCTTTTTGACAGAGAAAACAACAATGCAGTATATACTCAATTTGCAACATCCTCAGACTGACAGTCATTGTGCCACTACAGACCAGAGTGTTCGCTCAGTTTACAATGTTGTAAATATTGGGTGTCTGGCAAACTCTTTCCTGGAAAAATCAGGAAACAGTATAATCCTGCACGCAAAAACATAAACTAGCAGATGCAAGTGAGTTTTATGTTTCCAATATTTCCTGGAGGTGTTTTCTTGGTGAAAATGAATCACAGTTTCTCCTGTTGAGGAAGTTGAGTGTTAATCTTCTTTTTATTTGTTTAAATAGAGTTTATGACCAGGGAATGTTTCCTGATTGGACGAGGTCCTGGAAACATGAACTGAATGTTTTTGATATGTTTAGAGGTGGAAATGTGAATGTACAAATGTTGCTTGTGAGGTCAAGGGCAACTATTTTCTCGCCTTTGTTTACCTTTTAAACATTAAGCTTTCACTCCAGAGCAACTGTTGTGCCATTGGTCTTTCTCTGCTTTATCTCTGTTTTGCACCAAGACTATTTTTGCTATAAATCATTTGTGGATTCCTCAGAATGCTTCAAGCCATCTACTCTAATACATTTCTAATTAGTTTTCTGGTAATTATTATATAATATACAATAAAGACAAAGATAGTTTTGCAACTGTTTGCCAGCTAAGATTTTTTTTCTAATTGATTTGTGAATGTGGTCTTTAGAATTTTTTCAACAATCAGAAGTGGGTCTTGAGTTCCAAAAGGCAGAGAATCCCTGCTGAATGCTCCGTTTTCTGGCTTTTCTCTGCTCAGTTTCTTGATAATTTAGTTTTCTCTTTGCTGTTACTATTTGCTGCTGAAGCTGTGTAATTCCTTGCGGGGATCGTTCCAGTTTTCTCGTGTCTTTTCTCATCTTGCAGTTGTTGTTTGTTGAAAAGCAGAATCAGCCAGGGGTTGTTTTCATTTTCATTCAACTGCACATTAAAAAATTATCAAAAGAGAAGATTCTTAGTTTTCAAATCAGGGAAAATTGGGACAGCGTATCCCGAGCAACATCAAACCTTCATACTGTCCTCTGGGAGTCTCCGCCCGACTTTGGAAACATTTAGAATACACAGGAAACACAATCATTCGTCAAAAGGGACACAAATTTGGAGAAGCAATAAAATAAAATTATGTTACAAAAGATTTTACAAGCACTTGTACAAATATTTGTATATCAGCAGCTGATGAAAAATCAGTTTAAACTCATGCATCGACTTGTTTTTGTCCGCAGGAACGACAGAGCGCGTGTGTCTGATCCAGGGGACGGTGGAGGCGCTGAATGGCGTCCACGACTTCATCGCCGAGAAGGTGAGGGAGATGCCTCAGAGCACCCAGAAGACGGAGCCAGTCAGCATCCTGCAGCCACAGACCACCGTCAACCCCGACCGCGTCAAACAGGTCAGTCCCACAGGAAAACACAGAGCTCCCTACATGTGTGTGTGTGTGTGTGTGTGTGTGTGTGTGTGTGTGTGTGTGTGTGTGTGTGTGTGTGTGTGTGTGTCTTTGTTAGTTGTTTGTGTGTGTTTTGGCTCAAGGGGGTGTGTGAGGAAGAGGAGGGAGCCAAGTGTTTAGCCTTTGGAGCGACAAACCGCATGCTTATCTGTGGTCGGGTTTGTGATTTTCTCTGTGAGTGAAACTGAATGAGGCGGAAAAAAAGAGAGAGAAACGGCATGCAGAAGTGTAAACAGATGAGGGAGGAGTGGGGGGAGAAAGGGAGTGGGAGAAATGAAGGGGAAAGCAGCATCGGGGAGATAAGAATGAAAAGGAGAGGCGTGAGGGAGAAAAGGAGACGGGAGAGAGAAGGAATAGAGAGTGTGGAGAGGGAGATGACATCCACTCAGACAGGCTGCAGTGTGAACATATAAACTCCCCATGCGGCACAGACCGTAGGGTGCCACACACACACACACACACACACACACACACACACACACACACACACACACACACACACACACACACACACACACACACACACACACACATCCACCCGCCAACTGGGAATACCTTCCCACTGAGGGAGGAAGTGTGAGCGAGTGTCCTGTTCACTCTCTCTCTCTCTCTCTCTCTCTCTTTCTACTCGGACCAGTTATTATGAGGCACAGGTTTGGAGGATGAGTCGTTGTTACTGGGTCAGTTTGTCACCTCACAGTATGACCTACATGTTTATGTGACAATCGGGCTTGTGTGTGAAACCATATGAGGACAAACCTCCTCTTCTTTTTGTTCGTTTCCACGATTTGTTTTCATATTGTTTAAACCCATTTATGTTTTCCTTATTTTCACACTTCACTCTCTTATCAAGATAAGAATAAAAACATCTTGTTTCCAAAGTCCACACACTGTCATATGCAAGAAAACATTATATTTTTTAATTTGATGAACATAAAGAAAAAGCATGCATTTCATATAGACAAATTTAGATTGTTATATGTATTAGAATCATTATAATGTTTGGATTATTGAAGACGTACCTTTGGTCTATTGATCTCAGTTAAGGCAATAAAAACTCTTAGATGGTATTGCATTCATCAGCTTCTGAATGGCTTTCATACCGCTCTTCGATGCTTGTTGATTTTCCTGTAACACTAGTACTGCCACTCTGGAAAATCACATTTTACTTTGTTTGAATTTAATCAACAGAACCTCGATTTCACTGCTGCTGAAGGTCTTCTTCTTACCGCATATTTTTGGTGGCATCTCTCAAAAATCATACCCGTGAAGCTTTGCTATCACTTCACGTTTTATTATATGAAACAGAAGTTGATACTCATTAAACTAAAAACATGAGCAGAAAAACCCCACGCGTCATGTTTCAGCTGTTAACAGAGAAACCCGACAGCAGTCAACTTCTCGAAGAACTAATTTACAAAGTTTGGTGTTTGTTTATAGAAAACTTTGTTTAATTGCAGCAGTTCACATGAAGCTCACCCTCTGCTGATCGTACAGCCAAATCTGAGCACCAATACCAGCTGTGTAATGCGGGACAATTAGTGCGGCCATCGATTATGATCCGTTTAAGTGATTATTATCATTCACTCTTCATGATTACCTATTGATTAGTCGGGTCTGGCAATGTTTCCAGCTATTGACTGTTCGGGCCTGGCAGAAAACGCATTTTTGCCAGGCTTTGTTGGCACACAGACACACACAAACACACACACACACACATACATAGGCCTACACATACTCACCCACACTCGACCCTCCAGCCCACACACACTCTCCAGAGTTGAACTCGACCGGGCTTTTTGAGGCTCTTGCAGATAACAGTAATGAAATGTGTTTGTGTGTCTTGTTTATCTGTGTTTGTAAAGTAGACATCTTGTTCTAATTTGAATGCTGGGATGGTAAAGGACTACTTTATCACCACATGAATGTGCACACCTGGAGACACAGCTGTAGGTGATTGTTAAGCATCTCCTTCCATAGTTTATCCATTAAGTGTTGAATGCGATTGCGATGCGGTTAAGGCCGGGGTGCATGTCTGTCAAGTTTTTTTCTCACACCAAACTCAGGTTTGTAGTTGCCAGGCAACCAGTGGGGAGTCCAGGAAGTCACTGCTCAGAGACAGAAAGTACTGCAGCACATACACTCCCATAACATGGTGAATTGATGTTTGGGATGTCACGTTGAGAACATTTAGATTTTTGAGTTTGATTTTTAGATATCCCTCTTACTTTTGTAGCCAAGGGTCAAGAGTTGTGACTATACCTGAAGGTAACATCATAATAACACGGAGGCTATGTGTTCTGAACCAAGACAGCAAACTATTGCTGCCATTCAAGCTTCACTACTTACGTTCTTGCCTTTCACAATAAAACCCCCAGACATAAACACTGCATCGCTGCCTATCAGAAGGGAGCTTAAGAATCACTCGGAGCATTTCAATAAGAGGAAACTGATAAAATAGCTAAGAGTTTGAACAAAACAAATGCTTAGCATTGGGTGCAAATCTGAAATAGGAGCTTTAACTTTTTGGCTTTGACACCAAATTGTCTGCCATCGTCTTGATGGTCAACTCTCGTCAAGTGATGAGGGAAATCTGATGCTGTGAGTCTGCTGCTGCTGTGTGGAGCAGACACTTTCAGATTATAATTGTAGCATCCGACATCCGATTAAGAATTGTTAATAGTATTTTACAAATTCAAGTTTTTTAAATTCATGAACGCGGACGCTGACACGAATAATAATGAATAATGAACTAAATGTTTTTTTGTTTTGTTTAAAGCAAAACGACCGTAGGGACGGTGAGCAAGAAATGTAATTGGTTTATATCAGAAGACAATGTAACAACTCCCCAACCCGAAAACAAATATGTGCAGACTTGCAAAAAAGAACAGAAAAAAAGCGAACAACTCCTTTAACAAAACTGGAAGTACCGGCCCCGACGTGTGTCGTGTTCTCGGTTTTTATCGTCTGAATCGTGAGAGTCGCGCCTGAGGCTGACTGACAGTGGAGGAATACTGTTTTGGACGAGGCGAGCAGCCACAGGGAGACAAGCAGGCTAATAGCTGCTGATATTTAGACACTTATAATACAGGCGAATCCCCCTGTTGCTCTTTAGGCTATTTATACCACGTCGGAGAGGCGACTAAATGGATTTGTGCAGCAATTTAAAGACACACATCTTCACACACACACACACACACACACACACACACACACACACACACACACACACACACACACACACACACACACACACACACAAACACGCAGGAAAAAACCCCCAGACTGAAATAACAGATGCCCCGACCTTTCAAAGATAGTTCACGGAGCCGAGCATCGTTCAAAACCCAAAAGTTTTGTGACAATGTCACATGCATATCAAGGAACAGAAAATATATTTTAAATGATCCAAGACTTTATGAGCATGTTGTATTAGAGGTAAAAAAAGACAGTGTATTGCAGTGTAAAATAGTTTTCCTTCTATATTGTGGGGAAATATAAGGAAAACAATTAATCATGAACATATTAAATTGCACTGCCTTGAAAAGTATTTTGTTCTAGTACTTTTGTTTTCCTAAAGAAAATTGAATAGCATGGAATTATGGGAGAAAATAAAAGAACAAAATTACCAACAACCAAAAGTAAATTTTTTAATAAAAACTGTACTTAATTATCAACTTAAGGAAGCAGAACATACTTTGTCTGTCCCCACAAAGTGTAATTAGAGTACTGTAATGCAAGTAACACATTACACACACACACACACACACACACACACACACACACACACACACACACACACACACACACACGCTCAGTCACATACATTCACTGTGCTGTGAGTTAGCTGAGAAGTATTGGTATTTAAAAGCATGTCTGTCATTGTGGAAACACACAAAAACAAACTCGCTTTTATCTGATGAATCGAGCTCTAAATCACACACACACATACACACACACACTTGTCATACACCCCACCATACACAACACGTGTGCCAATGAAAGATTAACTGTGTCCTGTGCGGTGCAGCCGTTGATTGTCTGTTATTTTGGGGTTGTGGATAAAATATCCTCTTCTTCTTTTTCTTCCTCTTGTCAAGAGTGCGGCTGTTGTAGCATGTGGTGTTGGCCTCACTGGTTAACCCCTGGGAACTGGCCGAGAGAGAGAGAGAGAGAGAGAGGGAAAGAGGGAGTAGAGATGTTCATAGGGCACTTTTGATGTCTGGGGACAAAGACGAAGAGAATTGGGAGGAGGATGGAGAGAGGGTGATGAAGAAGTTGACATAGAGATAGAGACAGAGAGAGGAGGACAAAGCGAGCCACAAAACCAGAGTCTGGCCCGACTGAGTGGGTGACTGAGAGCTGGAAGCAGATCTGAACTCTTGTTAGCCCGACAGCTGCGGAGTGACAGAGGAGCCTCGCTCTGGAAGAGGCAGCTGCTGATAGAAAGAACAACAGAGCAGCGCTGCCGGGCGGCGGCGGCGCAGGACGACACGCAGCGCTTTCAAGGCTGCATAACAGGACAGCGGAGCAGGAGAGAAGAAGATTTATGGGCTGAATAAATTCTTCTTCCGGCTCTAATGAGGTCTGAGGTCATATGGCAGAAGAGAATTTATTGAGGGGTTTTGCTATTTTTATTAGTCTGTGTGCTTTTGTTTCCGCCCCTCCAAGAACACTTGTAAAACATCATCACACCACGCTCTAATGTTACACTTTAATTAGATATTCATAGTTTGAGAAGTGTGATAGGTGCTCTTACAATTTTTATTGATGCACAAAAGGCTAACAAAGGATTTGATGTGCTTATTTTTATTGTGATATAGTGACAAAAACATAAGCATAATATATTGAAACTGAAAAAATGATTCAATATATCATATTGAATAGCAAAAGAAAATTAGGAAATGTTTTCAGATCCTCTAATGGCTGCCAGATGCTGACTTTGTTTTAGAGAGAGAAACAAATCTATAAAATACATAGTTATTTTTCACACAAGAAATTGGGTTTAATAGCTTATTTCTCTGGTTCAAAAGTGTCAAAATAAAAGTTGATGGCAAGCAATGAACCCGAATTTTAACCTATAGGTGATGTCACAGACTGGCACCAAACCCTAAAAAGTGAACCCAATGCAGAAGTGCCTTAAACTTGCATTCTCTCTAATGGCCATCAGAGGGCGACTCCTCTTATTGTATAGAAGTCTATGAGAAAACAAGCCTATTTCTCACCTTTTTTATTCCCTCAGTAAACATTGTAAACATGAGTTTATGGTCTCAATCTCTAGTTTTAAGTCTTCTTCAATACAGCATGATGTTCTTTAAGTCAATTATGTTCCATTTAGAGTCAAATAGACCATGAAGCGGAGTATGATTTAGGGCGGGGCTACCTTGTGATTGACAGGTCACAACCACCATGTTTTCTGGGAAGTTGTCCATTTTTTGTCTCACAATTTGAACCATTTCACAGTGTGTTTTTCAGTTCATTAAAACTAATTCTAACATTTTGGATGTCTTATTCAGCGTTCTGTTGTTTTTCTCCACCCTGGAGGTGGCGGCTAAAAGGCCAAACTAAAGGCTTCAAAATGGTTGACAACAAACCAATGGGTGGCGTCATGGCGACTAAGTCTACTTCTTATTAAGTATACGCACCAGGTCCAGGTTTTTGGTTTTTGGTTTCAGGTAACTAGGTGTTTTACATGCTGTTGTTTTGGTGTCCTGTAAATTCTGTCTTCCAAGAAAATCAGCGCACAAACATCAGTGTATTGTTGCATAAAGCCAAAGCACTCAGACCTCTCTCTCTGTGTTTATGTGTAATGTAGTGAAGCATCACCTACTTACTGCATCAATATTGTATTCATATTGGCAGTCAAACACGCTCTCTCTGCTGTTATTGTTGCATTATGGTGTTTTGGAAGTGAGCTGCAGAGCCGAAGTTGTCTCCCCTGTGAGATCAGCTGTAAATGGCTTGTGGTTTTGTTGTGGTTTTATTATTCTGAGGCTATTTTTGGCCTGTGTTGGCCTTTATTCAGACTGAAAACGTCTAACACATACATCCATGTGAATCAACGCTCATCGCCTCTAGTCTGGTGGTTTTCCTAGCAGCTCCCTCAGGCCACTTCCTGCAGGAGAGAGGGGCCATTTCCTGTGAACTTTCACCTCCAGCGCGAACACCTGTTTCCTACTTCCTGTTATTGCCTTCCCTGCACAGGAAGACGGCCACAAATGTCAGGAAAACGTTGAGTCTGGCTCAGTTTGCGTCAGATGCTGAAGAAGTGTAAGTGTAAGACTCCGAGGTGACAGAGAAACATCTCAGCTTCAGCCAAAAAATTAGTCTGACAGTCAGGAGAAGTTCTGTGTTGTTGTTATGGGTGAATGAATAAAAGAATAAGGTTGGAGTTTTATAACATTTAATTTAATATGAATCCTTTCAAATCCCCTATCAAATCCATTTGGTTTTAGCGCCCAACCTTTGCAACATCTATAGGTAACTAAAGTTTTAAATACCACTCACCACTCTGTCTGCGATCATTTTTCACCTCTCAGCGATGCAATGCGAAGCGCTTTGAAGTGAAAATATAGTGAATAAAACCAACAGGGATTTTGACAATCAATAAAATGTAATAATGTACAAAACATACATTTAATATACACCCCTCAAAGCCACCAAACTCCAGGCAGTAATTTTACTTTGTTGATTATTCGAAAAAAGACCACTGTTCAAACAAACACCAGCTCTGGTTTGAGAGCTTGAAGAGAGACTGAATAAGTAACAGAAAAAAAGAGTAACCATAAGTCAGTCTGTTCTGTTCCCTTGTATTCTGTTGACTTGTGATCAGGGTTCTACACTCCCGAGCAGACTTCTACAGTATGCTGCCTTCTTACCTCCTTATGTAACATTTTTATCTTCCCGTCAGTCCTGTGATTTGTAGTTTCTGCCTCGCCGCTGAGTCAGCAAAATAACACACACACACACACACACACACACACACACACACACACACACACACACACACACACACACACACACACACTCTCTCTCTCTCTCTCTGGGTCTTATTTGCTCCAAACCGTCATGATTGAGTGTCTGCATTACATTATCACTGCTGTTATTCATATTTTACTGCCCTGCTGTACACACGTGAACACCACGCACAGAAAAAATATCAAGCTCAGATGTGAAGTCTTGTTTTATTTCTCACTATTTCCTTTTTCTCTTTTCCTGTTGCTCTGTTTAGCTTTTGTTGTGCCTGTATTTAGGACATATTTATGCCGGTGTACTATGGCCATTATAAGTAAAAAATAAAAATAAAATTGTATGAAATAACTACAGAGCAGGGGAAGGGAGGTTATAATTCAAAGAAAAAAAAATATTCTATGTGATTAAATTGTTAAATTTAGAAGAAATAAAATCACGAATTAATGAGAACAAAAAACATTTGTTCTGACATCGTATGCATTGTATTTATTTTCATATTAGACCTATTGTACGTTTTATTTTGCAAAAAATCAGAACCAATATAATGTATTTTACCCTCGACTTTAACAGTGTTGTGATGAGGTTGATCCAACAATGCAAAGTGTAGCGATGTGCTTTGACAAAAAAACCCTCAATTTTTATCACAACTTTTTTTTCTCGCCAATTTTGTGAGATTTTTTTTTCTTCCGAAAATTAACCACTTCAATCTCAGAGAATATTTTAGTTTTATATTCTAAATTTCAAAGTTGTTTTTTTCTGAATACTTCTCCCCTCTTACGACTTTTTGATATATGTATATATTTTAGTTTTTTTACCTACAATCGCCATAATAAGATGTTGTTCATTTGTTCGGGGAATGCACAAGAAAAGTCCCGAGAAAACATTAGCCATGTATAAGCAAAAGAGATTTTTGCCACATTGAGAGGGGTTTCAGCAGAGGAGAGAGATAAACAGGAGGAGGAAAGGAGGTAAACACAAAGGACACCAAGGGGAAAGGAAGGAAGACAGAAAGGAAACATTGTATTATCTGTCAGTTCATTACAAAGAGATTTTGCAGATTTTAAAAAGAGATTTTAATGTATTTTTACAAGAGTAGCATGGTGTTCACTATGGATGAACCTTTTCATGCTTTTATTTTGACACAAAATGTAAATAGATAATGCCCCACTGTCAGTAACATGCGCTTTTTCCAATAGTCACAATACATGATGTTTAACTTCACATCCATTCAAATGGAAATATTTCTAGATGTATTGTGCATCAATTTTAATTCTGCACTCATCCCCAAACATTGAGCAGGACATGTTTGGTATCCGTGGAAACTTTGGGGCCTGTGGGTTTGAACAAGTCTTGGATGCACACTGCATGTAATGATTGAACCAGCAGAGGGTCCAGCCGGTTAAAGGGAACACACACACACACACACACACACACACACACACACACACACACACACACACACACACACACACACACACACACACACACACACACACGGGCACACACTCAAAGCCACACTATGTAGCTGAGCAACAGCGCTGTTTTAACAGCTTCCCAAAAAAAGTGACTCATGGTGTGAAAAGGCAGTCAGGCACTGATGTATTCATTTTCATTTACAAATCAGGAGCATTTTTAATGACTCAAGCGGTTGTGATTTGAATTATTGAACCACAAAAAAAAAAAAAATAAATAAATAAATATATATGTTTTTGCTGTTGAACTTGACTTACTTCTTTGGCTATTTTTTTATGCATATTAAGGCAAGAAAGTCTCAAACAGTGAAATAATATAACTTCATGTATGTGTGTTCATCAGCAAGTACGTGATGAAACGTTTGATGTTCTCAGGAGATGACAATCTCATCAAGAGATTAATGCAAACCGCAACATTACAGGACAAAAGCCAGCTCCAACCCTCCCCTGTACATTGAATACACATTGCTGTACTCAATGTACTGTTTTCATCCACGTCTGAATACACGTCTGTATGCATACGGAATAATAAAATGCCCCCAAAATCAGAAAGAAAATGTGCACATGTTAGAACAAAAAACTAAAAATCAACTAGGGAGGACCAGCAACTGAGCTCCAAGAGGGTTGTTAAAAGGGTGCACTTGCACACGGGACCCAGGTGTGGCTGATGATCCCAGGTGTTGCCATTTTTACTGGTGAGCCACGCCCACCTCCATTGTGTGGTACTGGTGCTTTTGGCTGTGTGTGTGTGTGTGTGTGTGTGTGTGTGTGTGTGTGTGTGTGTGTGTGTGTGTGTGTGTGTGTGTGTGTGTGTGTGTGTGTGTGTGTGTGTGTGTGTGTCTATACTTGAATTCTCGTGTCCAAAGTTAACACTATGTCGCTGTCAGTCATTGTACCCCGGCTCTTCTGTCCTGCAGTTATTTTTAACCTGGTGGCCAGAGGATGAAAGTAGAAAGACGGCAAGAGAGATGGAAAAAGAGGGATGACAGGGTGATGGGGGGGCAAAGAGAGAGAGGGAGAGCGAGGTAGAGGCAGAGAGAGAGAGGGAGAGAGAGGCGACTAAGCCTGCGGATCAGGAGGAGGCAGATTAAGCTAAAGTCCCCTGCTTAAGACCTCAAAGTTCAAACTCCTGCAGCCTCAACAGTTGTTCGCTGTCCTCCACTCACTGTGTGTGCATTTGTCTGTTTGTGTACATGTAGGTGTGCACGTACATCTCAGTGTGTGTGTGTGTGTGTGTGTTGTTTAGCTTTGCGTGTGTGGGATTGTATGCACCTTTTTGTGAGTGTATTGTGAATTTGTGTGTTTCTTGCGTGTTTGCATCTATGCCTGTATATGTTTGTGCATATGTGTGTCTGTGTGTGTGTGTGTTTGTTGGCCTCCAATGACAACACTGACGGACGACCTTGTGACCCTGAGGGAATGCGACACAACTTTTGGACGGGGAGACGACTCGTTATCACCTCCATGACAACTCTGAGATGTATAGAGACGGAGGAAGGGAGGAAGGAAAGGAAGGAAGGAAAGATGGAGGGCTGACGGTGTGATGAGAGATAAAGAAAAGAAAGAGAAAAGAGAGAGTTAAAGGCAAAGAGAAGTGAGAGAAGAGAGGAGTTTTAACTTTCAGGAAGCAGTCATGGGCTTTAGCGTTCAACACCAGAGTTCGTCCACATTTTTGAACATTATGAATTTATTAGTATGGAACAGGTTACAATTACGGGATTAAACTGAGTTTTTTTTAGACATTTGCAGACACATCACTGTATTAGAATATGTGGAAAAAAAACATTTCTAAAGGTTTCCATACAAGAAATTGCAATTTATCTTATTTATTTTATTTCAAACAAGAACACTTCTAATGCAATCTAAAAAATGTTTTGCTACTCCTTTAGATGAAAAAAACATTACAACCCTGATTCAAACCCATAAAATGGTCGCCATATTTTAAAACTAGTCTGAGTGTAATAAGCTTTCAGAGAAAACTCTTGAGAGTGTTTACCAATAAAACTGAACTATTTATCATGTCAAGCGCCATACATTATTCAGCTAATTCATTTCAGTTGCCGTTTATCACACATCGTTCACCGTTGAAACATTTCCAGCTTCTCTGTCGGCTCTCAGAAGGTTTTATTATTATTTAATATTTTATTAATGTAGAGAAAGGAGAGACGCGAGGAAGACAGCGGCTGGAGCTGTGTGTTAATACGTCTGCACTACAAGGTTAAACCCTGACAAACTACTGCGACATACTCTGTGTGTGTGTGTGTACGTGTGTATGTGTGTATGTCTTTGTGTGTGTGTGTGTGTGTGTGTGTGTGTGTGTGTGTGTGTGTGTGTGTGTGTGTGTGTGTGTGTGTGTGTGTGTGCTGTCATGGTTGTAAACAGTTTACTTGTTTCCTCGTTTGTTAAATGAGCCATTGTTCTCTTAGATTTCCATGCTTCGGTGACCTCAGCACCCCGTTAGCTTATCACTACTACTTATCTATGCAACACACACACCCAAGCAAGTATGCACACAATACATATACACTTTTACAGATACACAAACTAATTCATTTTTGGGGATTGCGGTCGGGACATAAAGAACATTTTAACAAATAAAACGAAAAACCTTTTCTTTGTTTTTGTCAGCATAAACACATATATCCTCCTCTTTGAATATCTTCATTCTGCCAGCTGTATTTGCAACGGTTGCTTCTCAGCTTGAAGACAGTGAAGAAATACATGACAGGGCAGAGTAGGCGAGGTATAGTCAATAACTACCATGACTACATTACCCATGCTACTGAAGTTATGATAAAACAAAGATGAAGTAAGACCGGCAAACACAAGGGTTTCACAAATAAATCTGAGAATTATTGTCTAACTTTTATTTAGCTTGTTGTTTTTTCTGTACAGACAGAGGAGAGGGTGACAATGTCAGAGACGTTTAATGCTTTTGTAGGAAACATCAAGTCAGAACTCGCTGAGCCAGGCGGCGAAGCTTAATGGAGCTGTTAATGTGACGTTGAGGAATTATGAATAGCGTGGTATTAAAGTATGAGGCTTTATTGGACAAAAGAGACGGACCGAGGGTCTGCTTCTCAGTCTGCAGAGAGGAAGGTCAAAGAAGTGGATGAGGAGATGAATTACACCTTACCCTACATGATAACCGACTGGTTAAAGGTTGATTAGGGCTCCTGTTGAGTCGTTTAGATCTACTGCTGCCAAACCCAACAGAACATGACAGGTGAGCCTCGTCGGGTCATAACGAGCACAGCTGAGGAACCTAATAGAAGTATCAGTCTGGGTTTCAGGTTGCCACTTAAACTGTTGTCTCAGAGTCTTTTCCAGTAGAATAACTGAATGTTGTTGCCCTTTTTTGGGGACTGTCAGCTCAACGTATGAACTTCTAGCATTTCACAGTTAAATCGCTAACAGTCAAACCCTTAAACTTGTTCCAAATTGCTCCCGGAATCCAATCGCCCCTCTCTGCCATTGACATTGATTATCTGCTAAGCCACCGTATACCTGCTGAAGTATTGCACTTTAGCGTCCCCCTGCTCCTTCGCAGCGTTTTGCCGTGAGTGTATTCACGAACAGGAGATGGGCTTTGACCCTCGACCTCAACCCCCGGCAGCTGCAGCAACAGGACGTTCTAGTCAGCAGCTGGATGGACGCCAAACCTCTCCTCTCCACTGTGGAAAAAGTTCCTCCCATTAGATAGAAAGCTCTTCAAGTGGAGGAAAAAAATGAAATAAAACAAAAAAGGGAGACACAAGATGAGAAAATGTGGAGGGAAAAAAAACTTTACAAAACAGCGTTAAAGCAGAGTAGCTGAGGGGGAAAAAAGAAACATCAAAGAGCCGTCACTGTAGCAGCGATATCCCAAACGCTGCCAACTGTCACATAATCTTCTTCTGTGCGGCTGCTATGCAGAAAGGTGCTGGGAGCAAAGGATTGTGGGTAGGTAAGAGACTGGCTGGCTGAGTCGGCCATTACAGCGAGCAGAACCGACGGCGTCAGCCGAATAAAACCAGAGCGGAGATGATGATCTTCGGAGTAAAACACCGTTTGTGTGTGTGGGAGTGTGTGTTTTGACCTTGTAAGAAGAGGTTTATAACGCTTTTAAAATCTGCAAAAAAATTGCATGGAACAAGAGAGAAGCGACAATATGGAGGAAAAGAAAGCGGAGCAGGCGGAGGAGGAAGAGGAAGAGGAGTGGAGGCAAACGGAGGAGCTCATTAGCAGAGAATCATTTTGGATTTAAAGACGGCGGATCATTAGGGCCGGGAGGGATCAGACATCACTGTACGCCACTGTTTATCCTCCCACCAACACTCTGTGTGTGTGTGTGTGTGTGTGTGTGTGTGTGTGTGTGTGTGTGTGTGTGTGTGTGTGTGTGTGTGTGTGTGTGTGTGTGTGTGTGTGTGTGTGTGTGAGAATGTTTCAGTGCAGAGGATGAAAGGGTTCATGGGTAAAAAAAAATATTTTCGGCTCCCTCCCTCGCTTCTCTCTCTCTCTCTCTCTCCCTCTCTCTCGCCGCCTGTCACTTATTTCTTTTATCCCTCGTCTCCATTTTTTACCCCCCGCCGCACGCTCGTCTCTTTTGCTGCAGAAGGAAAAACAACCTCCTGAAAATATTCCCACTAATAGATAAAAAAATAAATGTACTAGAACATTCTCAGACCCAAAAAAGAGTAGACCTCAGCCAGGGAGTTCAGAACCTTTGACAACCTTCGAAAAAGCTAAAACTTTTTTTTTTTTTTTTTTAAATCAATACATTTAAACATTAGAGGATTTTTTGAACACTTCTCTCTTCCCTTTTTCAAATTCTTTCCCAATTAACTGCTGCGTTAAAATCAGTGTCACATCCATTTTAAAGGCCTGGGTGATGATTTCAAATCAACTACACATTTCACCAGTGTGGCGTCATGTACTGTGTAACAGAGCACATTTGTCAATTTGATCATTTCACGTATGATTTGGAGTACAGGCTGAGGGATTAGTATTAAAAGGTGACCTGACTATGGAGTCAAGGTTCAGCCCCGGCCGTGTTCACACTTTGTTAGCACTTTGCTCCGCTCATTAATCTACACAGGACAGCAGATTGTAGCCAAGTGTCTGACAGCAGCGGGACGTAAACAGACGCATTGAAGCAGCCTCGACAGCGACAACATGAATCGATAGGACCACAAACTGCCACTCGTTCTTGAAGAGAAAAGATGAATGAACAAAGGGGGAATATCGCACCTGTTAATCCCCACAGAGCGACACGCCGGTGGCCCACAAACAAACACTCACACGGGGCAACATTCATTCTCTAATATTCGACTCAAAGCAGCAGGAAGTGAGCGTTTGACGGTGTCGTCTGGTTTTTGAAGTCCCTCGTATCGTCGGCTCCCTCCTGCACGCCTCTTGCTCGTTTTTCCTATTTCTATGTAAATTCATCTTCCGCCTGGCGGTTGCAGAGAGCATTGCCGTGGAATGCTGAGTGGCAACGAAACCGTCGGCTGCATCGAGGCTGCCGCCGCGCAGATGTAGTTCAGCTTCAAACTGCAGCAAACTGGGAGGGGGGAAGGGAGGACAAAGGAGAGGGTGAGACAGGGTGGTAATTGGAATGGCCTTCGCTTTTTTTCTATAATAAGTTGAATTGATCCCTCTCCCTTTGAATTTTTCCTGGTTTTCTTTGTTTCTCTCTGCGTGGAAAAACAGAAAATAAAAAAACAGTCTTTTCACTCAGTCCATTGAATCGATCACCCTCTCTTTCTCCCCCCTCTCTCCCTCCGTCGCTTTCAGTCTTTCGTCCTCTTTTCTTTATCAAGGCCAAGTCTTTTTTATCCCTTCAGCCCTCCCTCCCTCCTGTTTCTGCAGCCCACACTCTCATCTCATCTGCTCCTGATGTGAATATATGTGTCGTTCAGATGGACAACAGATAGAGCAGCGGCGGTTTGCTCTGAGAGTGGGATCCATTCTAAAGAGCAGCAAGCGTGGCGCTCGTACACGCACCCACGCATTTGTTTGTGATGGGGGAACATCTCCTGCAGGTGTCTTTGTTTTTGGTTTGCACCGAAGAGCAAAGTAACAGAAGTTGTTTTTTTGTCTTTTTTGAGTCCCACACTCTCCTCTTGTGCGATTCCATTCAAAGCGATGCTGCCATTGTGCATGTGGAGCTATTTCATAATTTTAAATGGTGATGGGCTTTTTTTCACAATTTCCTGACCTTTTGTAGAAAAACATCTAATCTAATCTACATATTAATTAATGACTAAAATACATCATTTTCATTCTTGGGTTGGCAATCATTAGAATTTCTTTATGTCAATCGCCTCCTATTTAAAAGCACTGTACTATGTATCAATTTTCCAACAACTGTTAATAAGAGCATGATGTCCATTCATGGAACAAATGTTGGGCTACATATGGTGTTACGTACGATGAACAATAGTATAATAACAATAGTACATCGTTATTACACGCAAGTATGTGAAACATAATGTACTGCGCTGTTTTTAGGGAGTGTGTGTATACACGTACGTGTGTGTGTGTATGTGTGTGTGTCATCGCCTCACTCCCTTTCACTACCCTTTGAATGCTGGAGCTGTGTTTCCATGGCAACGCTGACCCCTGGGAGTCAATGTTATTTTTTTTTCACACAAGTAGCCTCTTTAGAATTCCTCCCTCCCTCTCTCTCTCTCTGTCTCTCTCTCTCTCTCTCTCTCTCTCTCTCATCCATACTTTCCCTCCCACTCTATGTACCTCTCTCTACCTCTTCATCACCTGCTTGCTCACCAACATGCACTTCATCTCTTTCTCTCCATTATGTAGCAAAGATATAAGTTATGTGCTCAGGTGGCTCCATAATGTTGTATATCTACCTCCGATCTGTCTTCTTTAGGACATCGTCACACTGCTGACACAGACACACTCAAACTCTCCCCTCTGCCTCTCTGTATTCAAACAAGGTTCAGTCCCTCTCTCTCTCTCTCTCTCTCCCTCTGCGTCTTTTCTTCCACTCTTTTTGTCTCCCGTCCTTCTCGAGGACACTTCTGAAAAGCAGTTCCTGAACAAAGTCTCTTTCAGCGCCAACCTTGCCTTTAATGTCTGCTCTTTGGCTGAACGACGTGTGCACCATTTTACCGTGTTCTGCTCGACAAGGGAGAGATTCATCATGACCAATTATCCATGGCACAATTCCTGTTAATTTTTGTATTCTCAAATTCCTTTCATTTGGAATTCAAGAGGGCTTAATAATGCTTAGTAATGCATGTTTAATGGGAACATCACAGGTGTGACATTGTTTTGTCTCATCCAGCATTTGTAGCTATACCTACGAATACTAATGCGCCGTAATTTCGTAAATATTCTATGAAATCAATGTAATAATGAACGAGGAAGTATAAAGCCAGCTATTTGGGAGGAGAGGTGGATGGGTCCAACACACAGTGTAGACAACATTAGGACAAGGCTCTCTGTAACACTGACTTTCTGCTCCTTCTTCTACATCTTCCCTTCATTTAGTTGATTTAGTTGTTTTATAAAGCAATAACCCTTATTTTTGTCTTTCTCTTTTTCTCCAACCTTCTCCCGTCCCTCCCACCAGGCCAAGCTAATCGTCCCCAACAGCACGGCAGGGCTGATCATCGGAAAAGGTGGCGCAACAGTCAAGGCGGTGATGGAGCAGTCCGGGGCGTGGGTCCAGCTATCCCAAAAACCTGAGGGCATCAACCTGCAGGAGCGTGTGGTCACCATCAGTGGGGAGCCGGAGCAGAACCGCAAAGCTGTTGAGATCATTGTCCAGAAGATCCAGGAGGACCCACAGAGCTCCTCCTGCCTCAACATCTCCTACTCCAACATCACAGGGCCCGTCGCCAACTCCAACCCCACCGGCTCCCCGTACGCCAACTCGACCGAGGTCATGCCGGCCGCGGCGGCCGCTGCCGCAGCCACGGCTTCCTCTCTGCTTGGCCAGGCCAGCCTGGGTGGGATGGGGGCCTTCCCGACCACCATGTCCAGCCTCTCAGGCAACGACCTGCTGACCATCACCTCCGCCCTCAACACGCTGGCCAGCTACGGCTACAACACCAACTCCCTGGGCCTTGGTCTGAATCCCGCCGCAGCCTCAGGGGTGTTAGCAGCTGTAGCGGCTAATGCTAACCCGGCAGCAGCTGCCGCGGCTAATTTGTTAGCATCCTACGCCAGCGATGCATCCACCAGCGCAGGTCACCCAGCCGGCCTCGGAGGCTTCACCCTGGGATCCCTGGCTGCTGCTACAGGGGCAACCAATGGCTACTTAAGTGCTGCGTCGCCCCTGGTGGCGTCATCTCTACTGGCCACAGAGAAGCTAGCAGAAGGAGCAAAGGAAGTCGTCGAGATTGCCGTGCCAGAGAACCTGGTGGGAGCCATCTTGGGGAAAGGCGGGAAGACGCTAGTGGAGTACCAGGAGCTGACAGGAGCCAGGATCCAGATCTCCAAGAAAGGCGAGTTCATCCCCGGAACTCGGAACAGGAAGGTGACCATCACGGGTTCCCAGGCCGCCACGCAGGCTGCACAGTACCTGATCAGCCAGCGAATCACCTACGAGCAGGGGGTACGTGCCACCAACCCACAGAAGGTGGGCTAAACCTGACAGCAAATGAGAAACGAGGAGGAAAAGAGGAAAAAAAAAGAGTGGGGGCTTGGGGGAGGAGTATAAAAGAAGTAAGAGTGAGAACGGAAAAAAGGAGAGGAGAGCAAGAATGTCAGAAGGAAATCGTCCGCGCTGTTTTCTTCTGCGTGTTTTCAGTATTCTCTATAAAAAAAGTTTTTGGACGCGAAGCAAAAATGTGCTGAGAAGACGAGGAGGGAGAGGAGCGAGTTATCACGCTGAAAAACCAAGAAAAAAAATTGTGTAACATGTAAATAAGGTTTTATTACTTAACGTCTTGACCTTTCGGGATTTTTTTATTGTTTTGTTTCATTGTTTTATTGTTTGGTTTAGTAAATTAAGCTGTCTGTTTGTTCGTTCGTGTATTGTGTGGACAAAGCTGAATGCCATGTAGACAGGCCGACCGCCTGAGAGGCAACAGGAAGCGGGGGGAGGGAGGGAAGGGCAAGGGTGCGGAGGGGGAGGAGGGTTTGCATCTACAGGGTACAACCCTCCACCCCTGCACCCCCAACCCTAAATCCCTTATGGAAACAACCCTTACCCCTCCCTCCCCCTGCAGCCCACACCCGTCCCCCTCCCGTCGGGTTTTTGTTTTTCCTTCTAGTTTTGATTCGCCCCTTGCCCCCGCCCCCTCACAAAGCCTCTCTCACTACTTGCCCCCCCCTCTCCGCTTTACAAGGGTTTTATAATGAGCAAGACTGCAAACTTAAGCCTGGTGTGTAAGGGAAGAAACGTCCTCGAATCCCCCCCCCGGACCCCTCTTGTTCACCTCACCCCGCCTATGATCTCACCTCCCCCCTCCTCCTCTCCTTTCTCTCGGAGATGAAGGAAGGACGAAGTGAAATCGGGGAAGGGTGTGTCAGGGGGTGTAGGGGCGAGTATCAGTTGGGCGTTCCTTCTTTTGCACCCCACCCCACCCCACCCCCCGTGCACCCTGTGATGTATCCCACAAGCAGTGCAGCGCCGCAGGGGCGTTAGACACCCCCCCCCACACACACACACACACACACACACACACACATATACACACACCTTACGCAGCTCCAGTGTTTGAGATAGAATGCCGAGGCGCACGCTGATGACCTCACGTAGTGCGAAACCGACGAGAGTGATACTGTGCAAGCTGCGGCAAACACATGGGATCCATGGCATTTCTTTGCAGTCTGCTGTGATAATTCTGTTAACGAGATTGTCATGATATTATTAGGAATCATCGCCATCGTCATTATTTATTAATGAGTTCACCCTTAAAAAAAAGATCAGTTGGTTTTTTTTCTTTCTTTTTTTTATATCTGTGAATTCAGGTTGACATGAATGTAAATGAGACTATTTTTTGATTTGAATCTTTTGTTTTAATTTAAGTGGATTGAAGATGAATAGTAATGTCACATAGTGTAATATATGTCTTATTTAAGTCCAGTAAGCCGCCCCAGGCATTAATATCATTACAGTGAAGGATTACCTTATATATATATATATAAATATATATATATATATCCAGTCAAAGAGCAGAACAGGGAACGCACACACACACGCGCACTGAAACAAAACACTATGATGCCATATTTGGTGCTAGAAAAGGGAATTCACCATATCTTATGACGCAAACCGCAGTACGACCTCTAGATTAGCAAGAGAATACCTGTAAGCCACTCCCACCACAGGCTGCAGTGCAGCGTCTACATTAACACTAAAACACCCCTGCCATCACGCTTGGCTATCCTCGCCTGTACTCCGTAACACCACTGCCGTTTCTAAATCTGTAGCTAAATGTCCTGTTACATTTTGGCCTACAATGTTACCGAAATGAGACCCAGACGGACGGCTCAGCCTGTGGTCTACCCCAAAACCCTTTAGATGAACCCAGAACCACGGACTAGGACAAGCTAGAGCACTTAAGACTCACAACGTACTACTGAGAAAATGCAAACATTGAGAAAGAGGAAACACTGAAACATGACGTTGTTCGTGCGGCGTCCCCTGCTACATCTGCAAGCCTCACAAGTAGATTTGCTATTTTAGGACAGCGTGCATATCAGTAAAGCAGATAAATGGCCTCACTGATCTTCACCCTTAAGCAACCGTCCGACTGCCGACGAGGCAAAAGGCAGACATGAGAGATTTCCAACACACGTCCAGGGAGTTGAGCTCGTTTTCCGCCTCTGGCAAACCGCAGGTCTCCCACGGCAACAGGTGTACGGCCCACTGTAGACCCAGGAGGCTGCTGAAGATGCTGTTTTTTCTTTGATTGTTTGAAATTTTTTTTCTTTGTTTGTGTCGTGTTATTATTATTTTATTTTTTTAAATCGGAGTACACTGAATTTTTTGTCTTAATGCACTGTGAAGGAGCGGTTCTCTCTGCCCACGAGGTCAGGGACGTGTGCTGTAGACGGCATTGCGATCGGATGGGTTTTTGTGGCAGGGGGGGGGAAAAACAACACATATATGAAATATATGTAGAATGCATATGAAGAACTTCACCAGAAATGTACGTCATATCTGAATACTGGAAGAGACTAGGTCGATGAAGAGAATATCAATCAATTGAGTTGTGGAGTCAAGATCTATTAGATTCCACTTACACCTGTTGTTTCAGAAAAGTGTTTTTGTAATCAGAGGGTGAGATGTTGGGGGGAGTGTTAGGAGTCCAGTAGCAGATTAAAGAGATTGGAACAAATTATATAAAATTCACTTTTCTATCGCAGCTGTGTCTTTTTCATAAACAGTTGGAATTGTTAACGCTCTGTACATCAAAAGGGGCGAATCCCTGGACACGTATTAAAGTCCAACAGGAGTTGAAGTGTGACGGAATGTAAAAATGCCAAGTAAGGTATGAGGAGGGGGTGCGTTTGATTCATTGACCTAAACAGCCCCGGTGAGGGGAGGTGAGCTCTTCTTAAGCTTAAGGGGAAAAAAAAGACTTTCTAAACCAATCCGACCCAAAGTCCTCCACTGTGCTATCGAATGTGTCACTCTCTGTTGGAGCGCCAGTGAGGGTTTATCTCCACAGCTTGGTAAGGAGGCTTCTTTACTCCCATCTAACACCATCCACCCCCCCCCCCCCCCCGCCCACACTCCCCCCAGTCCTCCAGCGCACTCCCATCCCGACACCCCCTCTACCTCCTACCACATCGCTCCATGGGTGACTATGTCTGGTGTGACGATCAAATGCATGTCTGCTGCTTGCCCTGACAAAAATGAAAGGAAAAAATTGGTGCGAATTGAGTTTCTCTTCTCATTGCCTCCTCGGGGGGCAAGAAAAAGAACCACACCTGCAGAGGAAGTCGTAGTGGAGGCCGGCAGGGCGCAGTGCACAAACCTTCCTATCTGTAGTTCTGATCAGGGCGTGAAGGATTACATAAAAACATACACATATCGTGAGGGAATACTTTGTCATTGAAGGGGTTTGACTGGATTTATGTTTCATATTTTTGGGACGAAAAAACCTCAGAAGACCATAGAGAGATAGTAGACGTAGTAGGTGTAGCGTGCTTTTGTTCCACTGTAGAGCTGCACTGTGCTGGAAGCGGTTTGTTTGGTGCATGTAAGTGTCAGGTTTGAGCAGGTAGACTGCTGCTTGATTTATCATATATCAAGCACAAATGGCAACATGTTACAGGATTTGCTGCTTTTATCCATTTAATATCATTGTAGATTGAATATGTTTGGGTTTGGGACTGTTCAGACAAAGCAAGGAATTTGCATACTGTTTTGGGAACGTGTAATTTTCTCACAATTTATGACATTTTATTAGAATGAACAAATTTTCAGTCCAGCTAAATTGACATTTTTAGGATTACGGCTGAATTAAAGATGAATCCACCGTTCAAATGTTATGACCAGAGCTTTTTCAGTTTGTTGTCTAATTGTCCTCATTGCTAAAGTACTTTAGATTCAGCACAGTGCGCTCGCAGTGGAAAAAAACTGCATTGGAGTTCCTGATGTAGGTACTTGAGTTGGTTAGTACTGGATGTGTTTCTTCTTCATCTCATTGATTAAACCTTAGAATGATTGTTTGTCGGTTTGTCTTTTAAACAGCGGCCAATCTCTTTAGTCATCTCGATGTTAGGGGACGATATAAAATGTGATACTGGAAGCAATACACGTAGTGGCATGTTGTCCTGTCCTTTATCCTCTGTCTGCCGTTGGAGCTTTGGATTTAGACGTTGACTAGGTTTACACGAGTAATTTTCATTTTTTTCAATTTGTGGGAAAAAATGCTGCTATTTAATAATACTGATGTACTAAAAATACTAAGTGAAAACATATCGAAATCTGTCCTTTAGCTGGAGAGGCTAGCCTGAAGCGGCAGTGTTATACAAGCTCTGTTATAAGCTGACAATAAGTTAATAATAGTGTAATCCTAACCTGAACAAGTTAAACCTGTGCCAAACTAGGTCTTTACAGAGTGTAAATGTGTCGATTTAAACCACATTAGATAAGAGGAGACATACTTTTATATTAAGAAAATGTGAAAAGTGCCAAATGAACCATATTTATGATTTACACAGGGAGGGAGTGGTCCACGTGGCAGTTTTTAAGAGTCAGTATAGGAGTTTGTTTAAGCCCTCTCAGTTCCTGCCACAAGAGGAGGGACCGCCATGTTAGCAAAAGTGTTAGCCAGTCCTCCGGGAACTACATTTCCCAGGATGCAACAGCACTGCGACTCTGGGGCTAGACAAATCAACATAGCGATAGGTTAGCATAATTATGCTGAGAAAAAAATGTGACTTGATAGCATTCTTAAATACAGCCTTTTATAGTTACGATGAAGATGTATTTTGTGGAAATAGATGTTATCTTTTTTGCACGTCTATATTGCATGATATCAAAGTGAAACGTGGACAAAAAAATGGAGAAAAAAAAATCAAAGAAACAAAAAAAGAAGTGGCAAAAAAAAAATTAGGCAGTGTTTGTCATTCATTTTTCAACAAATCTTTGCATGCCGATAAGGGTAGAGCATTTTGATATTGTTTTACACGCGTTCAAATGTTTGTTGTTTGAGTCCCGGTACACCGGCCGAAGGTGAACAAAATGTCTGATCTTGACGTCACGACGGAATGAGTAGTTTGTCGTTAAGTTGTCCAGCCATCCTTGACGGGATACGAATAAAAACTCTCGAACAAACCTAAGACTATTTTGCTACTTGCCGAGCGAGCTTGTACTGAAAAGTTCTCAGTTGCTGCCTAACATAAGATAGGAAAAAAAAAAAAAATCTTTCTAAGTAAGACTCAGATTGTCCATGAATGTACTCACCATAAGTTTGCATATCACTCCTCTGACCATTGACGTGCAGTAGAGGCTTACGTGTGTTCTCGTGTGTGTATTTTTTGTATTCTAACATTACTAACCCTCGGCGCACTGCGTCGAGCTCTCAGTATGTCATCTGTCCTTCTTTAATCCCCCTCCTCCCCCCCCACACGCTCTGAGCTCTGGCTTGTCTTCGCATTGATATGCACCTTATTGACCTCAATTATGACATGAAGCATCTGCAGCTGCCCCCCCCCCTCCCAGTGTATTTCAACGGGAAGGATTCGTAAAAGTGAGAGTTTGTTAGACAAAGAGAGCTTAAAACTCCCCTCTCTAACCTAACCCCCCCCCCAAAAAAAAAAAAAGTCTGCTGCACTCTGGGTCTCCCTCGGGTGCCTCACTGCAGAATTTGGGACAGATTGTGTTTTCACTCCCTTAATATGCAATCTGAGGCTCTGATCTCAGGGAGAGAAACAACACTGAACATTACCAGAGTGTTTGTTTCTCTCTTTCTTTTTACCAAACTCAGGTCAATTAGATGCTTTATTGGCTTTGATTTCAAAGAAAAAAAATTAAATAAAAAGAGAGAAATTTTGCCAAAGTCCGTCCTCCTCTCTCTCTCAATCCTTATTATGCAACCAGAGTATTTCCAGTGTGGTCATGTTTTGTATCCCTGACAGTTGTCATGGGAGATGGCCCGCTTCCTACAAAACATCCCCCCCCAAAAAAAAGTTCCATTCCTGCTCCTAGAGACGTGTTTGCACTAAACTCTCTGCTGTTACTGTGCATGGCAGGCCGAGCCCAGGTTTGGGGGGGTCATTGTGCGAGGCTACTGTAGATGTGTATCCTTACTGTTAGGTGTTTTTTATCCCGCGGTGTATTTAGACGTGCATGCTCCTCTCTCTCTCTCTCTCTCTCTCTCTCTCTCTCTGTCTGCTCTGTAGGCCAGCTCCGTGGTTGTGGTTGTCTGTGTTGCAACGTGTAGCCGGCTAGTCGTTGTTGTTTTTTTCCGTTTTTATTTTGATGTCTAGAGGAATGCAAACTTAATTTCCACCTGCCTCGCCAGGTGACCTCATCGCTTCTCAGTGGGTGTGGCTCTCCGACATAGTCCTCAGATTTCTTTTTTTTCTTTGCCCCTCCACCTCCACCACCACATCCACAAACTCAGACCCACTCTCACCCACACCCACCACTGACCTCTTCAAACACCCCTCTAAAACATACTATGGGACCCCGGCTCTTCCCCCTTTTTCACCCCCCATCCCCCCCCAACTCGGGCCCCATCGAAGCACCAGCAACTGTAGACTGCATTTGTCATATCACTGTTTTTTCTGTTCACTTCTTCTCGTTCGCTGTTGGTTTTTTTCCTGGTTTTTGATTTGTACTGTATGCTCTGTCTAACCTAGACCAGTTTTTTTTTAACAAAAATGCCATTTTCTGTGTGTAGCCTGTTTACCCCCTCCCACACACACAAACACACTCTTCCATGCCCTCTTTTTTGCACTTTCACTGCCCACTCCTCCTCAGCCCAAACATACATACACTTTCCTCCTCCTGCCTCCCACGAGTCTCTTCTCTCGAGTGCCAAAATAGAACAGAGAGGAAAAAACAAAACAAAACAACAACAACAACAACAACTACCATTCCAAGCGTTTCTTTGAGTTGTTCTTGTGTGTCGGACATCCATCCTCGGAAGCACCCATGAAGCCAGCATGCTCCGCCCTCATAACATGATGTCGCTCATGACGCCTCAACTGAACAGCACCTTTTGCCCCCCACCACAACCACCACCACTCCTCCTCCTCCTCCTCCTCCTCCTCCTCCTCACCACCCCCCACAGAGCTAAACCCGACAAGGATTAACCCCTCTGCAGGTTGGCTACCTACCTACTGCCCCGCCTCTCAACCTACCTAAAAAATACAAACAGCCCTACCGCTCATGCCAGCTGCTTTCCTAATTCTGTCATCTCTTCAGCCTGTGGGACTCCATTGATTGTGTGCCATAGTGTTGGGGGCACCTTTCACTCTCCTCACCTCTCCCTCTTTCAACCCCACAACCCTCACCCTATCTCTCTCTTTCTATCCCCCCCTTCTCTCGCTCTCGCTCCATTCGATTTTTCTCGATGGGAAAGATTCAAAAAACTCCATTTTCTAATGATGATTTTTTTTGTTGTTGTTTAACATCCAAACCACACACGCCGACACACGCACCGCCCTCCCCCCCCTCCTCCGCACGGCGGTCCGCCAGCTGCGCAGCCATCCTCTGTCTTCTTGAACTTTTTTGAACTTTCACCCCCTCATGAACTTTATTGACCTCCTTCTTCCTCCTCCTCCTCCTCCGTTACCCCCCTTCTGTGTTCATCCAACTGTTTGGACGATAACTCTCCATTCCATCCCCAAAACCTCTCTCTGAGACTGTGCAATGCTAGCTGATATGATTGGAATTTTTTTTTTGTTTGTTTGTTTGTTGCTCATCATTGGGGACAATTCTCTGAGATATAAGTAGAAAAAGAACAAAAAAACAACAAAAAATACATACGAAAGGAAGGAAAAAAAAGAAATGCAGACAAACAAAAAGAAAAAAAAACACTAAACAGCTGTTTCTCCACAATTTCTTTCTCTCTCATTGTAAATATTTTTGTCAGATTTTTTTGCCGAGCTGTAAAGAGAGAAGTGTTGATCAGAAAGGGGCCGGCAGCATAAAGAGGTACTAGTGGACGCGCTATACGATCATCACACTTCATCCTCTGTATCCGATAGTTAGGTCTGCCTGTATAATCGGCAATGCTAGTTCTACTGTGTTAACCTGTGCCGTTGTTATTAGTGTTGATTTACCTACTGTATTCGCTGTTTAGCGTCCATGTTGGCTAGCAACCTCTTTAGATACCTGTGCTCAGCGAACAATAATGACTAACCTTGAGAAGTAGTCCCGAGCCATTCTCAACGTAGGCTTGTTTTTTTGTGCATTTGTTGGTGTTTTTCCTAACAGTGAGTTGTAGTGGCGCTCATATCTTTTTATCATCAAACCGTAGATGTTGAAAATGCTAGGTCGTGTTAGAGACATATCATCGTGGAAAAAAAAAAACAGCTCGACTCGGCTCCTCCAGGTTGGAGAAAAAAAAAAAAAAAACCCAGGGAGGTGGACAGATCAAAAAATTAAAAAATGAAGCTCCTCCCGGGCCACAAAACGAGGAAGCTGAGCTGCTAACTTTTGTGCAATACAGTCCTAGTTTACATATCTTAGAATTATAGTTTAGAGAGGATTAACCTCTGCAGGTGCTGCTCAACCAACCCGCTGCCTGCAGGACTAAAACTCGTGGCATATCTCCACATTTCGCCCAATTATTTGAAAGTATTAAAGTGACCTGCCTGAGATTAGACTCCACCATTTCATCGCATCGCTCTGAGCTCCACTCTTGATTTATGCTGCCTGCCCCATTGCCCTGAAAACACCACATGAGCTATTTATTTCTCAGACTATTATTATTATTATACTATTAATAAATAACAACGAGAAAAAAGGGAACGACTGGAAAAAGGTGAATTAATATTAGTATTGTTTTTTTTTGTTTTTTTAGTATTTTAGTGGTTGCTTTTAACAACATTCATTAACTGACTTAAAGAGTATTGAATATTTAATGTAATTGTAGCATTGTGTTTGTAAAGAGAAAAAAAACCCTAGTGAGTTGTGTTTCTTGACTTGTGGATTACCAGTGAAGTGGGCAATCTAGTGCTAATATATATGAGGTCTTTTTTTTAAGGATTCTTATTTTGCGACAGCAACAGCAGTCATTATAAATGTTCATTTTAGCATCACCTGTCTTCCGTTGTCTTATTCTTCACCTTCCACCACACTCTGCATCATCACAGTAACACATCGCAAGTCTGGGGGTGGGCAAGAATGTTTGTGTGTGTGTGTGTGTGTGTGTGTGTGTGTGTGTGTGTGTGTGTGTGTGTGTGTGTGTGTGTGTGTGTGTTTGTCATGAATGTACGTGTGAGCATAAGTTAACAAATATGTGTTTTTATTTATGTGTGTCTATGCAAACCATGGTAAATGTATGTGTGTGCGTGTACGTGTGTCTCCATGTCTGTCCGCTCACTTATGTATTAGTGCATGTCTATGTGTGTGTGTTTGTGTGTGTGTGTGAGTGTGAGTGTGTGTGTGTGTGCTGGATATGTGCGGGCAGGGTTCAGGGTGGGTGTTCTGTCCAGTGTCCACCAACAAAGCTAAAACCGGTCAGGCTTCCATACTTCCTGATGGAACCTCCTGACGTTATAGCTGCAAACCCTCATCATGTGATCTGACTCAACTCGACTGTTCATAACCCCCCTTCAGTCACCTGACCAAACCAAATCAACCAATCACTGTCAACCACTACCGCCTTCCCCTGCGCCATCCTTTTTGCTGCACACCACGTCAGCCCCATGTGATGTTCTCCATCGATAACATACTACTGTCACAATCTACTGTTACATGCCGACAGCTCTGGGGATAAATACTCGTCTAGACTGGACGTTCAAGCGCTCTCAACTTGAGGCGCGCTTGGATTTGTTTTACTCTTTTCCGGTGTTTTCACCGCAGAGATTATGAAGTTTTTGCAAATGAAACAAAACAGTCCTTGAGTTGCTCCAAAAACAGAAAAAGTTATGAAAAAGCAAGTATTACTGAAGTTGTTGATTTATAAAGGGCTATTCTACCCAAAAAATGTATGTGACTTTTTATCAAGTTTTTGAGATATCTGTCTCCAACATCTCGGCCTCCACTCCAAAACAATGGAGGTGAATGGAATTTAGTTTGAGGTACTCACAGCATTTAAAATTTAAAGAATCTATAGCAACCTTTCTTTCCAGAAACAGTGTCCTTGTTGCGCTGGGTAAACCACAAATCTCCCTGAAAACAGTTTTCACTGGGACTATTTTCTCGGCAGAAAGTAGTTCTAATGAAAACATTTTTAAACTTTGTGCACCAAATACTAAATGCAATTTTTTTTGTGGATGGTGACAGATATCTCAGAGACAGATATATCAAAACAAATACTATTTAGTTGAGTATTTTGAGTATTTTAGCTATTTGGATGAATTGGCCCTTTAATCTGCACAAGGTGCACTTCTATTTATGCTCTTCGTTTGAAACCATTTTAAATTCACGTATTTTTTCTCCAGAGCTGCATATTACATTCTACTGTTCATACTACTGTATGTGCCGCATACTACCTTACCAGGTCAGAATTCACCTTAACCTGTCTCCATGCCAACCACCGAGGGGCCAGTTGCACAGCAACAGGCTTCCGCCACAACAAAACCAACCTACCAACCAACCATGTTCCTCAACCACCGAGGCCACGCCCACCTGGCTATGATCGTTCCATAGAAGAAGAAATAGAGAAAGAGAGAGGATAGGAAGGAGGGATGATGGATGAAAGAGACGTAGTTGTGATTCTCAGGGTGTCTTATATTGATCTACTGTTCAGTCTGTTCTGCAGTCTCTCACTGGTGTCCTGTTGCCCCTAACTGAGCCCAAAGACGATCATGTCCTTCCATGATAAATTCCTTGTACAACTGATTGACTACTGACCAATTCCTCTCGATCAGTTGATTGATAGTATTGATTGACCAATTCTCTTGAGAGACGCTACATAGCCAGCCAGGTGAATGAACTAGGCACTGTAACTAATGTTTACAACCCAAATGAGACCAACAACGCTGTTGAAAGAATGTCTAGGACTTAAAGAAAAAAAAAGAAAAAAAAGAGACAAATCTCTGAAGAGTACTTATTTCTAAATGATGGAACTTTTCGCTTACTTTCTATGTGACATGAGGTAATGTAATTTTTTTCAATCATTGCATGTGACTATTTTGATTTGCAATGAAACTGTTAGAATGGATGGTACATTTGTGACGTCAGTGCAACGCTGAGACGCCGATGCTCAGAATCAATGTCGGTGTCTCACAACAGTGTTTTCATGTTCGCCGTGAGGAGTGCTCATGGACCAATGAATGCTAAATGTGTGACCATACAAAGCTGTAAAGGTTTTGTTTATTTGTACATGGTTATGGGTAAAATAAACCATTGAAGCAAATTAACATCTTTAGTCTTAAGGAGTAAGCCCTCACGCATTTGTTTGTAAAGTCAGTACCCAGAACAGTACTTATGAAAGCTTTGGATAATGCAGTAGATACACTGTTAAGAGGTAAGTTTCCGCAGTAAAAGTTGATCCAACATGGCACCTGGTAATGTGCTTCCAATTCAGATATTCTGAGCTTTTCTACGAGGGCTTGACGTAGGCGGGTCAACGTGTTAGGGAAGGTCAAGAATGAAAGACAATCAGGGTTTGATCCGCTCTCACACATCGCAGTCCTCCCTGCGACAGCAACATCGCAATTTAAGAAGGGGTGGGGTTCCACTCTCTGACATATCCATCTACCCACAATCCTCCTGTGCACCAGAGTCATCCGATCAACCAACACCTGCACCCCCCGCATCCACCATGATTCCACAAACAGCTCCTGTGACCTCTGGCTCAAATCGTCTCAGCCCTCTCCATGCCATCGGCTAAGCGGCTAGTGGCTTTTTTGAAGCTGTTGTTGCAAAAGCCCCCTGGGAAACGGAGTCACAATTCACAGCATGGTCCGACCAACTCTCTTGTCACTCCTCCCACACACCTCTCTCCATATGCCACTAAAGAAGTTCCTCCGGCTTCCAGCAAGAAGGTCACGGCGTTCTGTGGGGGTTTTTCTAGTGTGTATGATAAAGTGATGCACACTCCTGATATGCTCACCTACTGCTAACAAGAAACACACGGGTCCTCCAAGCAGCTAAAAGTAGCTTGAATAGAATAAAACTAAATTTTTACAGTCAGCTCATGCATACTGCAAACTACAAATATATGCTAGACTCTAGCTGAACCATAATGTCTGCCTCCAAGAAACATTTACCTGTCAACGTCTTCGTAGAGATGACTACACAGAAAAGAGAAACTGAACCATTGTTACTGAATTGTCCACAGATATGCACTACAGTGTTAATGTGGCTTAGATCAGCTCTCAAATGGTGCTGTGGGGTTGTGTCAGAACCACAAAGGCCTCTGAGGATACAGGAGGTAAGTTGCTCAGACTGGTTTCAGAACCTTCACTGACAGAGGTGAAATGGAAACTTAAAGGGTTCTCTCTGAAAGCAGGTCCGATCATCGAAAAACAATAAATGCTGTAGCGGAATAAAGTCAAGGAAAGCAAGAAAGAATGTAGTACCAGTTCTACAACATTGTCCATTGGGAAAACAGACCGCTTTTATCTACTCAATCATATTCCTTCGTTAAAATATTTGCTACAGTTCAGTACTGAATATACAAGCTTCATTAGAAACACGTTTTCAGCAGATAACACGGATTAAACAGTGTTATGAATAATATTTTTTATTTCATTAACCACAGGCTACATCCTCAATCTTGCAATATATACATGTTTCAACAGTATCCACGGCATAGATGGAAGTATCTATAAATCTATTTCCAAGGTGTTTCAGTGTATTTCAGTCCCTGTTGACCTACTTTAGTGCAGAAGGCTAAAGCCAGCACAGATTCAGCAGCTGTGTGAGTCATAGAGGGGCCTGTGACATCTACCATGATATTTTAGCTGTGCTCCTGTAGGCCTCTCACCCAACATACAGATCACAGACTCTGAATCTAGGGCGCTTCGCCGTCGCTCAAGCTGCGACTTTCATCGCTCAGCCCCTGCAATTATTAAACAGTTCCGGGAACACAAAACATTGAGCTTTTATGCCACCACAGGCAGTCAAAGTGATTCAATTAATAATGAGAAATCAAACATTTTGCCCAGGAATTGTCTCTACTTCTAAAGTAATCCTTTAACTCTTGCTAGCTGTTGCTATCCGTCTTTGTTAGGGGTTAGCGCAGCATTTTTCTTCTCAGAGGCTGCATATTGATCTCCCCCTTCTGTTCTGTTCCCTTTTTTTCTTAACATGTTCCCTCGTTCATGTGAACTCCAAGAATAGATCTCAGTAAACCCCAAAGGAGACTTTCACAAGAATTCCC
Organism: Anoplopoma fimbria; assembly: GCF_027596085.1. NCBI lineage: Eukaryota > Metazoa > Chordata > Actinopteri > Perciformes > Anoplopomatidae > Anoplopoma > Anoplopoma fimbria. The sequence goes on from NC_072449.1 coordinate 28,069,481, forward strand.
AGGTTACTCCTGGGAAGTCATGCCGGAAGTAGGAATGAAGATAAATTGGCAAGGCTGGCTTCTTGCAGAGAAACAGAGCTTCCATGCAGACGTAGCCTATATTTCTGAAAACATACCGAGCCTTTATGGGCATTGTGCTGTGGTTCCTAGTTTTCCCATAAGAATACTAAACTGTGGCCTTGTTTTTGAGGATTAATGTGGACATTCATGGTGGAGCCTTTTTTTGGAAGTAGGCCAGTCCCAGATGTTTGATTTGTCCACCTGCAGCTTCAGGCCCCGATCGGACAGAGCACCATTGAGCAGCCCAGGCTGCATTTTTGTTACTGTTTTCAATGAGAGCAAAGCGTACTTTTGCATTGCTGAGGGCCTCGTGTTTTTTTTGTTTTATGTGCCTAGCCGTAATACCAGTGCGCCCCGAACACCTTGATTTTAAAAGAATACAACTCGGAGCGGTTGTGTCTCATTGTGGTGACTTTTGCTGGATACCTGGAGCTATAGGAGTTGACCGACCGTAATTATCATGATGTGAACACAAAACAGCAGGAAGCTAATTAGTGCTAGTTTTACCAAATTCACACTACACGACTTTAGCCTTGATTCGACAAAACTGAGAAATGTTTCCAGTGCAGCATAGACGCATTCCTGATACCTAGCATGCTAAATATCTGGATTTGCGCTACAACCAATGACAGTGATACATTGGTTGTGTGAACAGTGCCGCAATCTGACGACTTTTAAAGTCATGTGCTTTTAGCTTGGCACTAAGCTAACGTTAGCGCTCGTTAGCATTCAGTGATTGCCTTGCTACAATAATAATAAAAAGACGCAGCAAACTGCTAAAAAATGCTCTGTCTGTGGCATTTAGCTCTGTCTGGTGAGGCCCTTAGAGGGCGTCTTAACAAAATCAAAGCCTGCAACGAGAAAATTAAAACATACCGTACTTTAACAGCGCTGATACAAACAAAATGCAGTGCACAGCGTTAAAGACACATCGATGCATCGTAAATCTATGATATAGGCAGGCATGAAGGGGTGTATGTATGCTTAACCTAGAGAGCATTGGAGTTAATTATTTATGTTGTGGGACCATGAATACTGGATGTCTCTCTGCCCTGCTGCCTTGCGTCCCTGGGAAAACCCGGTTTACAACCAGCATGTAAGGTTTTCAGAGGGCACGAGGACATTAACAAGCAAAATGTCAGCATCCCCTCTAAACCCTTAACGGTTATCACTAATCGTTGTAAATTAGTCATGTAATCAATCCCTATGAGTATTCATGGTTACCGTTGGAAGAGCGAGAATGCAACATTTGTGTTTTTAATTGTATAGTTGAGGTTCATGATGTACGGCTTCTTTAACTCCCACTGGGGGGGGATGACGGCGTACGGATCTTCTAGTGCAACCACTTCTTCTTTCCATATCGAGTTCTAGCTGTTTGATTATAGTGGTTTTATCAAGGGGGGAGTACTTTTCTCACCCACTGCAGCTCTCCAGCAAATGAGCCCAAGCCATGCGATAGGCAATCAATTGAGTAAAACGGCACTGGAAGGGTCAATGTCACCAATAGCAATATGAAAATATTGTAAAGCTAATTCATTATGGGGAAAATGACATTGTAAAGTAAAGCTCCAGCGTGCTCTATATTAGGGAGTAGTAATTCTGATAAATTATGTATCTAGACGGCTCTCAAGAGTATTTATTTTTCATTATTTCGCAAGTCCAGGAAACAGAGATTTGATAAAGGGACAAATCAGTTAAAATCAGTCAATTGATTGATTGATTACTTGAATTAATAAAATTATTGTTTTGTTTAACAAGTTTCTCATAATCGGAGGTTTGAACATGCAAATGATACATTATCATATTAAATATGTGCTAATTTGCATACATTTCCAGAACAGAATTATGAACATTGGATAAAGCTGGGTTTAAATTCTTGTTTCATTTTGTTGGCATATAAGTCAAAGGCTTTTTACAGAGGGGATTTTGGATCACTCTTTGTATCACTTCATAAATCAGAAAATACTGTCAACTGCCATAAAAAAAAAATCTCCGTCGTGTTTTTAGGAAAAAAATGTTGTTTAAATCAGTCTATGAATAATATATGAACAAACCTCCTTCAGAATATAGACAGGAATGACATGGGAAAGTTTGGCGTATGTAAGTGTTACTGAAGTTGAGATTTCTGGCTCAGAGTGGGAAATAAGACACGACAGGTGAATAGAGGAAAAAATATTAAGAAATAGATATCAACATGAAATATCCCTAATCGATAACTTACATTAATATGATACTTTTTTTTGTATTAAACGTTTTCTAATTATGTTTAAATATGCAAATGAGGCATGGTCTAATGATACATTTTGGTGAATTTAGGAGAAATCTACAGACACAAGTAAACAAAGTAATAAAATAAACACCTACATTTGGATATTTACTTTCCACTAGTCTGAAAGAAAACTACACAAAATAACCCCAAATCTCAAAATTGAGTGCATGAAAAATGTTTTTGCCTGTAGTGTATCACCTTAAAGGAAACACACATCTCAAAATATACTTACATCCTCACCGAGAGGATTCTTTATCATCAATGTTCACAGCAATCAGCCCAACAATGGCCACCACTCACCACTCTCTCTGCATCTCTGTCTGGATTTGTCCTCCCTCTTCCTCTCCGACAGCCGGCCTTACATCCCAATGTGAGGGTGGTGGAGCTTGTGCCAGCACAAACAGCAGATGTTTTGAATCCAAAAAGATACACAATCCCTTAGTTCTTGGCAATTTGCATGCTGAGCAACGCCGTTTAATTGAATCCACAGTAGGAAGGGAGGTTTCGCTTGAAGGGGTTCTTTTCAATAAGGGCTTTTTATTTAAACGCTTAAATTTGAAACGTGTAAACTCGGTGAGTAGAAAATGCACATGACATTATCTGCTCTGCTATAATATCGCCCTAATGCCCTGCCGAGAGAATATTAGAATAATGATTCACCAGTTGTCGTTGCTCTTAAAATGCCTCTTATCAGTAGACACATTAAATGTTTTTGGTTTTTTTCAAAGGTATCGTGGTTTTTGGAAAGACATTTCATTGACTTAATAACAGCAAAGATTAACGGATGATACATTTCAGAAGCAGTTGCAAAAATAAAAGTTCAGAAAAAATAAACTTAAGTTCCATAAAGATGTTTGATCTTCTAGAAACACAGAGCAGCTGTATGCCAAACTCCTTTTGCTAGAAAAGCAAGTTTGTAGTAAATGTAATATATTTTATATGGAATTCTAACAATGATTCTCTATGAGTTTGATAAGATATTAGCTTTTTAAAATTATATCATTTGTATGATAATTACAAATTTTGAATTAAAAAGAATATTTTTGGCGACTTAAAAACAATTTGTAACAAGAGAGAGTGAATTTAAAATAACTGTATCTCATAAGGTGGGGGGACAGGGGGGTGTATGTATGTCTATACAATCTGCAGATTTTAAACAAAAAAAAGTGTTATTCAGCCAAAAGTGATCTTAAGATGGTTTGTTAAAAGGGATTCAAATTCCCTCCTGTCTTGAATCCAAATTCTGTGTTAGCGCAGTTTCAGTCTCCAAACGTTGAAACATTATCCTGCAATGAAACCTCCAAATATTGACCTTGTTGACGTTTGGCATATGTGAGAGAAATAACTGGTTGCACTGATAACATTAGAGCGACTGTATTCCATTAGTGCCGTCACAGATCTCTAGTCCAACAGAATCGTTGGATCCTAATAATCATTTATTTTAAATGACTCATTTTCGTCTTTCATCCATAACTCCTCTATGATTTACAGAACGCCAGTCAGCTGAGCTAAATAACGAACAATGATTGTACTTTTTCTACGCTGCCTGTTCTGCTGTGATAACCTTTCTAACTCAAATTTACAGATATTTGACATTAATCTAGATGTTCGCAAAAGAAGACATATTTGAGATTTATTGAATGTTTATTGTATGTAAAAAAAGAGATAATAATACATAGACCATGCGTTCTATTAACTGCATTGCAAAGGCTGTGATTTTAATAAGCACTGTAGCGTGTACAGTGATTTCTTTATCAATTTTATGGTACATAATATGTTCTGCAATCTTGCAGCTGCTGTTCCTTTTCTTTTGTTTTGTTGTTCTGGAGCCTATGCTTTAATAAATACATTTTTCTACGGTACAAAGGGAAGCCTACGCAGTGCTTGATGTGTCTAACTGGGAGGAGGCATTAACCAGAACGCAAACAAGTTCTGCTCCCTTCTTCTTTTTCTGGTGTCTTGTTTTATTCACAAAGAACATAAAAACACTCTACATATTCTCACTTATTTCAGATGATAAAACTCTCTTCTACTTTATTTCTCTACTTGTACTCTCAGATTTCTACCATTGTGCCTTGTGATGTTTTCAGGAAAGAAAATGAAGCTTGTTGCACTGAAGGTAAGACGCGTCAGGGTGAACGCGTAAAGCTGCTCTCATCAGCATTTTAAATGGATTAGATGACCAAATGTAATATTAAAGGGACTACCTCAAATAATGGTCAGTCCCCTCTATCTCTGCAGAGCAATTTAGCAACTTTTAGCTTGTTGTATTAGATTTACATTCTGCTTAGCTTTCAGTTGAGCTGTTTTCAGTAAAAAAGCTCTTAAAACCCACTGAGCGCTACCTTCCTAAAGCAAACGAACAAAATTAGCGTCAAGCTGGTTGAGAAAGTGAAGCATTTAGCTGCTAAATAGACAGATATCTTTCTTAGGAGTTGGTGGAGACCAAAACAGAGCAAAAAGACAGAGTGAGTATTGGATTTACATTCATCAGGTGGACACAAACGCAAGCTAACGTGCTCCATTCACCATAAATTGATAATATGTTAATGTTTTGTTAACACGCTGCCCCCTAGAGGCAACAATACATTTATCAAGATTAAGGAGAGAAGTTAACTACGACTCACAAGCAGCATTTCAGTTCTGTTGTGTGCACTGCTGAGCTGAGGTCTGTAGCAACCTAATAAAAAATTCTGAAGTTTCAGTCACGTCACAGCTGAAGTCTGGGTCCATTTTGGAGGAATTTGGAGGAATTTAGTATTTATAAAATGTCCACTATGCATCATAGTGAAAGGAAAAAAACATAAATAAAATGTGGAATAATTCAAATTGATGCAATTTCATAAACATGTGCATCGTTAATTTAACTATGAGGATCCTCCCACATCACAGCTCTAGAATAAGTACCATAACGGGATCATGTACTTTTTGATGTTTCAACACAGTGACATAAATACTACTTCATGGCTCAGACACATTTCTTAAACCTCCCTTTGAAACATGCAGCTCTTTGTTTACCAGGATGAACTCTGATTTGAATGGGAAGAAGAAATCTTGTTGTGCCTGAGAGCAGCATCCAGAGCTGCTGTGTGGGCTGATGAGGACAGATTAGCATACTGAGGATATACAGGCAGCTTCTATATACAAATATGAACTGTGAGCAGTGTATGAGGCTGTGTGTGAATCAGATAATGTGAAGGAAGATGGGAAAGACCAATTAATAATGCATAATGCAATTTTTGTGCTTATATACAGACTAGTCAATATTTTTATTCACAATATTTCAAGTCATTCTGTGTTAACCCCGAAAACAGTGAACTTGACACACTTTTCCTTTTTACTATCCACCTGTGTGCAGCTGCAGTGTTCCTGCAGTGTTCCAATAATGTCAAATGTATACTGAAGTTCTAACATCAACACCAGGTTATTTTAGATTTATTCATTTGTGGTGGCTAGCACTGTCGCCTCACAGCAAGAGGGACCCGGCTTTCAATCCCAGGGTCCCAATTGGGCAGTCCTTCTGTGTGGATTTGCATGTTCTCCCCGTGTCAGAGAGGGTTCAATGGGTTCTCTGGCTTCCTCCCACAGTCCAAAGACATGCAGCTTAGATTGATTGATGACTCTAAATTGCCCGTAGGTGTGGATGGTTGTCTGTCTGTATATGTCAGCCCTTCGATAGTCTGGAAACCTGACCAGGGTGAACCCTGACTTCGCCCAATGTCAGCTGGGATCGGATCCAGCCCCACCACCTCGAATAGGATAAGCGTTATTTGAGCAAATATGAAAACAAAATAATCCAATTTGCATTTTCATGTTCACGTACATGAACATAAATAGGTTCGACATTTAATTTTCAAAGTTGTATGGCGCTGTACAATGGACATCCATTTTAATTTTAATAGTCATAGGATGACTGCACATATGAGTGTGAAAATGAAATTGCAAATTGGATTATAGCATCTTTTTAGTTTTTACGAAAATAACACAAATATGTGAAAAATTCTAATGCTATTATGTAATTAAATCTTAATTTTCAAGTTTACATTATCATTTTAATAAAGCCCCCTAGGGGGTTCCATAACGATGTCCAGGCCTGTTCCTTATTCATTCACATTATGTTAAAAGCGCTACATTAAAAAAATTAAAAATGTTACCAACAGAGATATACTTTTCAATGATAATCCAGGAATAACGGGACTTCCCTACAATGCCAAGATGAATGTCTGACTCGTCTTCCTCCTCACAAAATCGATATAATCCAACTGTTGAATGTCCCATTATAACAAATTTTCCTTGCAGATAAACAACTGTAAATAGTGGATTTTTCAGGGACTACTTTCAGCAGTGGATCAATGAGTACTGTAGTGAGAAGGCTATTTACAGCAGCAGGCAGTATGTGGGGTTGAGTCAAAATAAACAACACTGTGTTTTCATGGTAGCCGTTGTTAACAGTGAAGCTCCTTTGCAATAAAAGGTATAGGGTGTGCAGTATGTCTTTCATCTGGTTACATCCAAAGCATGGGTGAAATGTGTTCATCGTTGGATCAAAACGTTACATATTTAAATACATTTTGTGGCTTCAGTGTGCCGGTAGGTGTAATTTATTTCACTGATGCCAGCCTTGCACCGAAGTGAAATGCATCTACAGTATTTACACTCCTTCAACACATCCTGAAGAATGGAAATAAACCAAGAAGACGCATGTTGAACATACTCATACTCACACATTTTCCATGGTCAAATGCTTTTCTTGTTAATGCACAACAGCTGAGATGTATCATTGTATAACGCATATAAAAAGTAGAGCAGTCAAGATGGTGCTGTGCTCCTTCCAGATTGCTCCACTATGTAAATACTCTATGTACTGCTACATACTGAGGCTGACTCCAATTTGACAATATAGCTCCTTATAGCCCACATTTTACTTCATATATCTGACATGAAGCACGGTTTAATCTGTCTAGAAACACAGTTTATAATTGTAATTGTTTCTATTTTTATAATAACAACCTTGCTTTCCCTCCTGGCCCTGCAGATCACACAAACCCAACGGGACACATTAGCCTTTTCACGGTTTATGAGGAACCAGCGGCCCTCGATCACTCACTGCACTCTGGAAACATAGTTAGTCAGAGGTCCAAAACGATACTTTGGTTATTACTTATGTTTCAAAAACAAAAAATAAATTGTCTCATGTGCATGGTGATCTGATGGCTCTCGACTCCCACTGTAACTGTAAGCCAGTTACAGTCCATATTCAAATTAATTCAAAGTAAAATAATATCTCTCCATGTTTGTGGTCGTAAAAGCATTAAAAGCCAAACAGGAAAACTACAAAGTACAGCGCAGAACATCATGCAACAAGGATTATATACAGCAGGGTTATGTTTTCCATCCAGTTTAGTTGCTTGTTTGTTTGTTGGAGGAAAAGATTAAAAACATGACATACACTAATTCATTTGGATGATAAATTGGGCCAGAGCTGGGAGGTTTCAAGTGATTAGCTTTAGTTGCAAATCCATAAAAAAATGTAACATTTCTTAATATTGTTTAAACTTTTTTGATGTTTTGGGGGGAATTACTACACTAACCTGAAAAATAAATTTCACCATTTGTATCTTTGCTGCAGGTGCGGAAGTACCTAAACATTTTCAGTTTATTTATTTTCAGATTCTGGTGCTCAGAAACACGAACACTTTTGTCCACAGGGATTGTCAAAATTGACACAAAATGAAAGTTATTCGTAGAAGCTTTAAATTAAAGTCACTGTGTGTAATATTTGAAAAGCCCAACATAGTAGTACTGATTGAAGACATAGGACAAGACTTAATCCTAGGACACTGAGAATAAAAAGCTAGGAAAAAAACTGGGATTGTCTCAATGTTGTACCAATAAAAATGTAGTCATGACAATAATTTCAAAGGTCTTAACACATAAAAATGATCTACAAAGTAATAATATTATGCAGTCTTGGCAGAGGTATGGGCTCTCTGAATTCCCTAGTTCAACCATGTTTGGTAAAAACTAGTTTTGCTGTACATTTGATGATATGTTGCATGGATGTTTTATGTATTAAAGCCCAGTTAAGGGAGAATTAGAAATACAACCCCAAACACTAAGCCTCATTCCCGTGATAGTAAGACTAAGGAATTTATTTTCCTACTTGGGATATTTTTAATGACCAAAGGCTTCCTCTGTGGTATCCAGAGGAACCATTTGCAGGTAGCTTACGGAGTCGTTTTTAATCACAGTGTGGCAGTCTCCTGACATGTCGGGCTCTGCCCAGCGGGGAGGACTATCCACCTGTCTCTGAGACCCCCACAACATCACGCCAACCCTGTCGGGAGACATTAGACTTTCTGTGATGTATGGAAGTCAGCCAGAGAACTGAGAGAACACAGCAGACCGTCCCGACGGCCGCGGGCTGCTGCACATCACGGTCACAGCGGAGCAACAAAACACACACACACACAAGTCAGTTCTTTCTCTCACGGTTACTTTTTGTCCCGCGTGTGTGATCCTTTGTTTGTCCATCTGCCACTGAAGGACCTATAGAATGGGAGTAAAACGGACATGGAACTGTTTTCTGTGGTCATTTGACCAGTACAAAAGAAAATGGCAATTGTTGTTAGTTATTACGGTGACAAAACGTGTCAAGTGGGTCTGTAAAATGTGGTCACAGCTCGCCAAAAGGAGTGTGGACGAAGATCAGGGAAGACGGATGGCTGCCGTGTTCTAAAGGAAGAAGCAGTCTCTGGACCGCAGTCCTAGAACCGCATGTCTAGGACTTTACATTTCCCGCAAAGCCTTCTGTCTTCAGTGTAAATGATTACTGTTTAATGTTTACTACTCAGTGTTTTACCATTTTAAATACTAAGTACTCTTATATTATACTCTTATACTAGTTTAACTGTGCTGACGGCCTGTTAACCCCCACAATAGTAATCAGTCAGTTAAATGTCAATGACATGTTAATTCTATTCCATTTTCTTGCATCTATCTCTCTTTAAGCAGAACAAAGATCTTTTCTGTCCTAAACCAAAATAATTATATATTTTTCTGTTGCCTAAACCTAAATTGTTTCCGTGGTAGCGGCAGGTAATCGAATTACATGCTAGCACCACACAATGTACTGTCAAGAGGCTATTTCTATGAGACTGAAAGTAGTATGTTGGTAGAATAAAACTAGGGTCCACGTAATGTGGTCTGCAGGTACGCAATAGTGAGTTGGCTAGGTAGCTTTCCTTCTCTAGCGCGGCGGAAAGAGAATGGCAGAGACTGTTAGACACAAAGCTGAAAGCTGGACACAAGCTTGCTGTTCAGCACACTTTCTATAACCAGTGCAGCATTAAAGCATGATGGACTTAGCAAGCTAGCTAACCGGTCAGCTTTCACTAGTTTTGTACAAACCTTGAGGAAGCATCCATTTCATTATTGCATTTTAGCATCTTCTACCATTGATTGTTTGTCACATTCGAATCTAAAGCCTTTAAAAAATATATAAAAAAGAAGGGGTCAAAACAAGGTGACAAGTTTGTCGGCTCAGAGGGAGACTGTGTCGATCCTCAAGGGCCGACATGTTTAATCCTATAACTGGTGGGGGAATAGAAGCTGTTAGGTCGTTCAGGGGCAATACAGAAGCTTAAAAAATGTATTTCTTAGTCATTCTGAGGTACATCTGCATAGAGTTCATGCGATTTTCACCTTTAATACACACAGTTTTACCCAAAAGTCTGTCATAAACTCATCTGTTAGTTTTCCACCTAAAATGTAAGAGACATGTCCTGTACAAGGCAAGAAACTGGGGAGTGATGACAGTCAGAGTCACTTAAGTCAAGGAATTGACCTTTTTTATCAAATGGTTATTTTGTAAAATTTGCCAGCAGCACCTCCGTAAAAATCCCCTCTTAACACCTACATGCACATCTTTATTGTAACAATGGACAATGGAAGACGACAGAAGAAAGAGAATAAATGTCAGGACTAAGTGGGATTCAAGAAAATGTTAGTGATTTGGGTGACCTTGAGTAACCTCTATTCTCTTCATTCCTCCGCTCTGATTTTAAGTTATTACGGTCCCGGGTCATTTAATAACGGAATGATAATCTGATCAGGCTAAGTGCTCGGAAATAAAGAGGATGGAATGCAGCTTTCTTTATTCCTCCGGGCCAGACAGACGATTTAAGGGTATCAATCCAAAATGCAATGAAACAAATTTCATCAGGAAAAAAATTCATCGCTCATTAGATTGAAACATAAAGATCTATCCGCAGAAATGCCAGGAATAGAAGGCAAGGTCTCAGAATGGCTTACAATTTAAATACTCTACAGACTCTATACCAAAAAGAGACTTCAATCAGTTTGATAGTGTGTCTTCTTTTCAACAGAGGATGATAAACTGCTCTTTTAATTTGAAAACACATCCTGAATTAAAAAATTATTGAAGACAGAAAAAATCTGATGTATGGGATCATCTGCGTCAGACGATATAGAAAACCACTCACGTCCGTCATGCTGCACTAAATATGAGGCTAAAGCCAGCAGTCAGTTAGCTTAACTAAGACTGGAAACCAGGGGGAAACTGCTAGCCTGAGTCTGTCCAACACAATCCATCCAACAAGACCTCGCATTGCTGCCACGGCTGTAGTGTGTAGGGTAACAGGGATAGCACCCAAATGGAGACAATGCAGGCTGACTAGTGGAGCACAATGATTCATTGCAGCAAAGACTGTATATATAGACTTACAACATTGTGAGGCGTTCAAGGGTCAAAACAGGGAAACAAATCCAGGGGCAAGGCTAAATTTACATTTTCTGTTGCTGAATGACACTAGTCTTTCATTGATAAATGCAATTTTCTGATTGTCATCCCTGCCAGGAGATTCATGCATCCTTTGCACCCGTCGGTGATTGAGTGTTCGTGCACGTCTGTGTCTGTCCACGTCCAGTCTCACATTCTTTCGCAGCGAACTGCATACGATTTTGGGTTGTGAGTCATGGTCACATGCTCAGGGACCTCTCGTGGTTGCGGCAAACTCACACTTTTTCAAAACATCTTTTATCTCCTGTTTGATACTGCCATTGACCACCTGCTGACTCCTCACTCCCTACTTGTAGCCCTGGTTTAGAGTTCAGAGTGCTGAACAACCACAACAACAACGGAGGAGAAATTATTTGATAAGTCATCTTTTTCATTTTAAAAAGTAACATACTAATATAAACTAGACTATTGTTTTTTCTTATTCTTCTGTTGTAATCTTTGATAAATCTCTGGCACAAGAATTTCCTTCAGGATTAATAAGGTTCCATCTTATCTCTTATCTTATATAGCCTACCCAATCACAGCAAAACAATCGCTCTTATTAAGATGGCACGAACATCAGGATAAATTGCATTTGCAAAAAATAAATGAAAATGACAATCCTGCATATCCCGCTGTTGAGCTAATCATTAATAGGGAAAATTAACTCACTGTGACAGCACTGTAAATACGGACTAGTCTCATTAAAAAACAATGATCATCTTCAACTACTGAAGCCAACACATATGCTTTTGGGTTGTAATTCCTTGGTGTGAACTCAGCAGCTTCACCACATTGTTCAGTGTCTGGTTAAAGCCCACTACTTTAATCTCAATGTTTCAACTGTTTCCTTTTGTTCCTTTTTGGGCCCTTGCCTGTTTAAAAGGCCTGTGCAGAGTCCTGGAACATGGACAACTGGCTGGGCAGCACTCTAGAAAAATTAAATCATGTCAGTTTGGTTTGAGCCACTTGTTCTCTGGGTTAGGGGTCGAGTGAATGTACTTTGCACCATGAAAATCGAAGCGTGCAGGAGTGGTGGAGTTTTCTGGATGGACAGTCGGAATACAAAAGGGACCATTTATGCAACACACTCAGCGTCGGCTTATCCCCCTTTACATAAGTCAGCTTATGGAGCGACAGAACCTCTCCAAAACAGGAGAGGTTCAGCCGACAAATGAAACTGCAATAAACCGCCATAACCACAGCGAAAAGGGGAGAAGAAGAACAAAGTGCACCTCCTCTCCTCCGGCGACAGATTCTGCAGGTAAATAACATTCAATCCATTTCATTCCACCACTGCATTACATTTATAAAATTGTTGCATATTATCTGTTACCCAAACAATTATTTAACCACGTTGAAGGTCTGCTGGAATAAAAAGGGAAAATAACACTTACTGTATGAAAGGGATAGCGACACTATTACTGCTGCTGACCCATTTCTGTGAGTTACATAACATATAGAGCACAGTCCTTTTTTGGATTACTGCGAACAGCACAGGATTTTTTTTATAAATGTGCAAAGATAGACGAGGTCAGGGAATGTAGAAAAAAAAAGTAGTGGAATTCTTACATATTGTAATCATTCAATTTCTTCTTCCTTATTTAGATTATTTTAAGTTATTTGATCCAAAAATAAGACTTTGTCTTAACATTTATTATGCAAGTGATTAGCTTTTTATCTCAATTGATTCTAGCTTCAATAGATGGTAGTAAACAAAACCTTTGAAAATTGCACACAATTTTGTAATACTGTTTGGGTGGTCTTATAATTGCTATGGTCTTGATGTTAGATGTACTCATATTAAGAGATAACAGCAGGCTTTCTGACCCGCTGGTCTATCACTGCTCAACAAATCTGGACATCCAAGAAAGGCGGAGGAGTCATCTAAGAGCGGTATCTTTTCAGCCAAGTCTGCAGTTGTGTGATCCGATGGAATTTTTTGTCACCATAACGTAAGACAAGCAGCGGACCAGAAATGATCCAGCGCCTGTCAGAGACTCTGGTGGTTTCAATCAACGTCGTGAAATTTAAAATGTTCTGATTGCTGAGCAGCAATGGCATTTGAACAAACATGTAAAACGACATTAGAGGCAGAGCTGTGACGACAGAAGAGCGCTGGGAGGAAGGAATTTATGTCCAGTGCTTGTGCATCAGGAACGCAGATGGTATGTGACAAACCACGGACAAGACCCTCAATGAGAACTGGCTACAAGAGGGAAAAGAAGGTGATTGGCGGATCCAGGTGGACCGGCAACTGAGCGATTGTCTCTCCAAGTGATGGGGCTGTTCCAGAGCAGCTGCCACAGTGTGATCCAGCGTGATAAACAGATGAGTTTTGCTCAATGCCAATTCTGAAATCCAAAACCTGGATACTGTTCCTGTTTGATGGTCTCAGGGATGGGGGGAGGCCTCCTAGCTCATCTACAATCCCGAGTGGAGCCCTTTGTGCGGAGCGATCACGTTTCCCAGCCAGGGAATTTTTTTGGTAACACTACACGTAAGTTTCTCGTCTCTTCATTAATTTGGTGAATGATTACAAGACTTCCCTTAAGGTCAGCGATCCTCTGAGTAAGGCTGCCTTACTCAGGTGAATGGAGTCGGCGCGATTCAGTGAGTTGAAAACATATTTTCCCAAGTCTGTCTAAGTCAAAAATATTTCCTTTTTTTTGTATTCCTGTAATCTTTGTATTTATTTTCCAAACAGTGGCCATAATCCGTCACTCCCAAAAAAATTGAACAGTGTTAAAACACAAACAGCCGCATGATGTTGTCCGAGCAGTCAAAAACAGTTTAATGTTACTATAAAAGAAGACTACTCGATATTTTTTTTTAATCATAGCATGAAGGAGGAGGCTAAGAAATGCTGAGGGCTCACATCTGGTTTCCACAACAGAAGAGCCATTTACTGACCTTTGTTGCTTTTTCAGTGCATCATCAATACGTCTCTCGATAAATGTTTCTTTTGGACTCTGACCTGCCGCGGATCGACGCAGCAGCTAAAGTGGCTGTGTGACTTCAGATTTCTCTTACCAGAGCTAATTGCTGGAGCACTTCTTAGGGAAGGGGGAAGTGTTATTAATCCACTTTGCCTGCCAGAACTGTTTCCAATGAACAATCCTACTTCGGCCAAACCCCCCCAGTCTTGACGACTCTGGGCAGAAGGGCTCGTCTGTCTCAACCCCGCAGACAGATGGCTGCCCAGCAGGACTTCAGGGCGAGCGACAGCACTCCCTACGACAGCCAATTCATCTCTGATCCAGCAGCCTCAACTCTGACCCAAGACTGAATGAGGGCTCAATACACAAGGCACTCTGGGAAGGCGGCCCTGCGTGTCATCAGGGTAGATGAGAGGAAAGTACGGAAATGGAAACACAGTATTTACTGTCAAGTCGGCTGTTAGGAAAGGAGACTGTAAGGATAAGAACTGACAATGAGAATAATTCTGGTCCAGGTGTGGAAACCATCTCTTCATTTCTAGGTGTAAAGAGTGGGCACTATTTGATAACAAGGTTAAAGAATTTTTGTCACAAAGATATTTGCTGTGCAAATGTCTCTGGAAAAGTGTTGAAACTTTCTCCAGCCTCTAGTTATATACTTGGCTGTTGATATTGTATGATTTTTATGGACAGAACTTCTCAGAGCAGAAGTGGGATGAAAGTGTCCCGTTTGGTAGCCTCAGGATTGCATCTCTGCTTTTTTACAGACGATGTGGTTCTGCTCAAATCAGGATTGTTTGTAGCCGAGTGAGGACCGGAGGGCACAAGAGTAAGCACCTCCAAGTCTGAGGTCATGGTACTCAAGTGGAGAAATGGTGGATGGCTCACTCTGAGCCGGGAGTGAGTTGCTGTTCCAAGTGTAGAAAGTCAAGTATCTTTGAGGTCTTGCTAATGAGTCGCGGTAAAACAAAGTGCCTGAAGGTGAACTTCAATCTACGTTCTAATCCTTATTTGTGGTCATGAGCATTGGGTTTTGACCAAAGGAATGAGATCATGGATACACGCCGCTGAAAAAAGGGCTCACTTTTTAGAAACAGGGCGGAGGAGCAAAGACTAGAACTGCTGCTTGAATTGTGGTAGTGCGATCCTCTGATTGATCCTAGACACTTCCAGCTGTCAGGAGATCCAAGGGTTAGACATAGAAAACCTTAGAGGGTTCTGGACTGGGATATGCCTCTGTATACTCCTGAAGTTGGAGGATTTGGCTGAGGAAGAAGATTAGAGTCTGCTGACATTGTGACCCAGCCCTGGATAAGCAACCAAAAGGTAGATGAATTACTAGAAATGCTTAACAATGAGAATAATTCTGGTCTTGGTGTGGTGAGCGGGGGTCTTAGTTCTTTCTGAACAGTAGTGCCGGCAACGTCACCTAGGGCATTTTTCAGTAGATTAGGATGTTCACAAAAGTTCGAAAAATGTGTCAATTGGGATAATAATATTTATTTTGTTTTTAAATGATAAACATGTAACGCACGTAAACTTAAACTTAAAAAACACCTTATCGCTGCAACAAGTAGGCTTTGTTTCAAATATTGGACAGTCGCCTGTCAGCACAGGAGTGTGTTTTCGAAATAGAGGAGGAAAAAGCAGCGCTTTGGCTTACCACTTGAGAAAGGACTATCTGAGGGGAGGAGGGTCCTGCTGCTGCACCCCACCACCGTCCAAATGACTTCTTTAGTACTCTACAGTGAGGGATGCCGTTACCACCTGCATAGGCCAAACAGCTCCGGCAAGAGAAAAGAGTTATGATCATGCAGTGTGGGGGGACACACACAACGGATAAACTGGTGTCAAATTAATAAAAGAGGCCACTTATCTGTTCCGGCCAAGAATGGCACAACACTGCACTGTACCAGGTCAGATGTCACCACAAAAGGTGAACTGACTAGCAAATAGGCTACTGTACATTAAAGCACAGAACACAGATGGGGAAAATGAAAAAATAAATGATTGGAACGACTAATAACGGTAAACCAAATGGACCAAGACAGATAGCAGTTGATCCGGGGAGGCCGGGAACTTTGGATTGGGCTTGACAGTAGGCAAGAGACTAAAAGTTACATTTAGTTGGAGGCAAAACAGAAGGCACTTGAAGTCAGCAAATTAAAAAAAAAGGTCTAGCCTACCTCCACAAAAGCAAAGCTCGAGAAGCAAAGGTTCAGAGCTTTACACTATTACAGCGGACCGGCAAACAAGGAAACGAGCCAACCACACTGCAGTGCTTTGTCTGGGTTACATTAAAAATTGATTTAAATATTTAACTGGAACACTGTCTCTATAGTTACCTTATAATTGTATACCACAGTACACTTTTCAGGAAATTACAGACCTGCAAAATAAAGAATTACCAGGCAACAGAGGCAGATATAACGCCAATTGCAAACAAACTGCAAGAAAGCATATCTTAAAGCTTCCTGCCAAGATATACTGTCCAGTGAATAGGGCACTATTCAATGTTGAATCAACTATAATGTTGAATCCACATGGTGGCAATTTATGGGGGAAGGATAAAAATAATCTGCTACATAAAGGTTAACACTAAACAATGGAGTGGGCAGATCAGCAATGTGAGCAATGAAATGCATGCTGTGGTGGTGTTGAGGTGCAAAACAAAAAGGTTATACCCTTTCTCCTCGCAAATTTGCATGTATTTACAGGTTTTCTAAACATGAGAAAATACATTAAAAATAGGCGACGGACTCCTTTTCCAAATTGAGAATATGTCGTACTGTTACACAGGCCCAGGTGAACTAGATCAAGGTGGCGATCCTCCCGTGTTCTCCAGTTGACTGCTGAGGTAGACACCTGAAAGCAAAACAAGACAAAAAAAAATTGCAAAACAAGGCAATAAGGCCATATAAAATAAGAAATTCTGTCAATTTACACATAACCTTATAAATGTCCCCCTAACACTATAATGGCTAAGACAACATGCCAACATTACAGTGAGCTAATCCTGAGGTTCAGCCCCCCTGACCCAATGCACTCATCAAGATGAGTCCCAAAAACCATCACAATGTCCAACACAGTAGCATGCAGCAAGACAAAAAACATAGTTCAAGATGCTTTTTTTACAAAGTTCAAGCTGCAGTCAAGTCAAACAGTTTTCAGCTGCCTTCAATGAATACACAGGAAGTCATTGAAGTGTTCACATCCTGTTCGTTACATTTGTAGGCTGCCTGTAGTTTGCAGACTACGTTTGGATATCAATGGCGATTTTCCAGATCATTGAAGAATGTTTTTCTTATGCTTCACTGTAATTGTACAATAAAGAACTAAAACATTTAACAAAACTAATCATCTTAATGTGCATATGAGATATAGTTTGTGATATCTAATATTTAATCTCACCAATGTTACAAATATACTCTCACCGGCCACTTTATTACACACTTTGGGCCCCTTAGTACCAATTGCGCATCGTTTAAACGCCACGGCCTACCTCAGTATTGTTGCTGACCATGTCCATCCCTTTATGACCACAGTGTACCCATCTTCTGATGGCTACTTCCAGCAGGATAATGCACCATGTCACAAAGCTCACATCATCTCAAACTGGTTTCTTGAACATGACAATGAGTTCACTGCCCTCCAATGGCCTCCACAGTCACCAGATCTCAATCCAATAGAGCACCTTTGAGATGTGGTGGAACGGGAGATTCGCATCATGGATGTGCAGCCGACAAATCTGCAGCAACTGCGTGATGCTATCATGTCAATATGGACCAAAATCTCTGAGGAATGTTTCCAACACCTTGTTGAATCTATGCTACTAAGAATTAAGGCAGTTCTGAAGGCAAAAGGGGGTCCAACCCGGTACTAGCAAGGTGTACCTAATAAAGTGGCCGGTGAGTGTATGTTCAATATGTTGAGGTCACACAAAGGACACTTTTTCACGTTGTCACACATTTTCTAAAACAATAAATCTACTTTTCACACTGGTCTAAGTTTGTATATCTTTTTATTTATTAACTATATCATTATTATAATTGAGGATATAAGATTGGGCATATTTTAGTTCTTGGATGTCATATTTATTTTAACATTTATATAAATAAATATACCTGAAGGTAGTGTCATTTCTAAACCATACAACCGTAAATTTTTGAAATTGAAAAACTCATTGCACAATGTGAGACCACTAGCCAACAATCAAATCTTATAATTACACAGAAAATAAAAAAATTCTACAAAACGTGGTGTTTGTTGTCAAAACTCAGGTGCACTCAGCTCTTTCATCAGGAAACAGCAAGGCGTTTCCCATCATGCAGTGGGTCATGCAGTCGGTGGAGAGCAATTGCGGCGGCTGGCTCTAAAAAATGCAGCTGCCTCGCTCTCGTGAGGTTATCGTTGCCCATGTGTTCATGACGTCACACACAAATCCAACCGGCATGCATTGTGCGGTGATCGAACCTATTGACATCATGACATCAGGCCTATAGAAGCAGCAATTTTATCACAGGCATTTGGTGAAAGAAAATGTGTTGTCTGCTAATCAGTACATCACAATATAAAAAAAATGTCAATTGACTTTAGTCATTGATTAAGGGAGATATAATCTGCAGCAAAAATGTGAAACTGTATTTTGATTTAAATTTTTTAATTAACTTTTCTTAAGTTTAATGAAATAGTTATGTATAAAAAAAACACAATTAAAAGTGTGGACAAAATGATAGGGTAACTATAGAGACAGTGTTTGATGGCTACACCAACTAATGTTTCCATCAATTCCCATTGTGACCCAGACATTCCTTTAGTCAGAGAATGTTCCCAAGATTTAGTAACAAATTCTTTCAATTCATTAACAGTAAGGCTCACACTTCACCATGACATTGCGTCATTGTGTGTGTAAAACTGCTGCTCTTTGAACGGGAGCCCTTTTATCCTAACTTTAATGGAATTAATTTTTTAATTAAGCCTTTATTAGTCCCACAATGGGGAAATTATTTCTCTGCATTTAACCATCCCGGAGGAGCAGTGGGCTGCAATGAAGCGCCCGGGGAGCAACTTGGGGTTAGGTGTCTCGCTCAAGGACACCTCGGCATGTTGCCGGTAGAGGGGTTTGAACCACCGACCTTGTGGTTACGGGACAAGCGCTCTACCTCATGTGCCACAGCCGCCCCATTTAAGCTCAGAATCATTGACCAAGGGATTTAATTTATTAACTTCACTCAAATTTAAATGCAGAGCAGCTTATAAGAGTAAAACATTAGCAGTCCAGAAGTGACAAAATAGTGTGTGTTTGAAATAAAAATTTGCCAAATCACGAGGGGAAAGTGGGCTTTTAAGGTACCAGGTGCTCATTTTGAAGAAGATTTAAGGATTACAAGTACTTTGTCTTCTTAAAAAACGATGGATTCACCTAACCTAATAAAAACTGAAAGATTCTTTACACATATATTTATATATATTTATCATCTCAGCTGCGGCGACAGAGAGCAGCACAGACTCATTCCATGTTTTTTCTACTGTGAAGGTCAAGCGAAGGACGTGTTCCTTTGTTGCCACCTCTGAAAAAAACTGAACTGAACACACACACAAAGAAATACATGTGCATTTTTGCACACAAATAAAAGGTTGGATATATGCACAAACAAACTGCGCAAATCCCGGCTCTCGTTGTCGCTCTTCCAGGCTTCTTATTAACCAGGACTCTGAAAAAAGCTTTCAGGATATCAAGCGTCCAAACAATGGGGGGAAATGGCATTGGGATTTCCATGGCAACTGCTGCAAGCTGCTAAGAGGGCTGCTTTGAAAACATATGTCAGACTTGACTGGTCTGTTCACAGTGAGCCTTGCAACAGATTCTCCGTGCAGCCTATCACACTCAGTCTCACACAGCGCTCCCTCTTCTAACATTTGACTTGCTGTCTCTCAGCGGCCTACAACGATTCAGGCAAAGTAATCTCACTCCCATTACCGAAAAAAAGGATGTTTGTGTGGGCAAATCATTTGCTGAAAAGATCATGTTTTCCTTTTTTTATCAACTTGTTCTTTTTTTAAAGATTTTTACCGCAGCAAAAAGGCAAAAAACGGCAATGGAGCCTCAAATCCTGAAATCCATAACGTTTAATCCCTGCCTCAGAAAAAAAGCAGATGTTCAACATTCACTGAGCCCCAAAATATCATCTCCAACTTCCTCATATTGAGTTACAAACATCTCACCTCCCGCTAGGCTCAACAATCCATCCCTCACCTGTCTGCTCCACTCTTTCTGTTGTAGCTACAGAGGATTTAATGGGTGTATGTCAGAGAGCCTTCAGCTGTACAGGCATGGATCACCTATGCAATATATGGAGCAGAAAAGATTAGTAGATTAATCGGTCAGTAGATTGACAGAAAATGAACAACTCAACAAGTCAATTAGCAAGTAAAGCTTCCAGACATATATCTGTTCCAGCCACTCCAATATGAGGATTTTTTGTTCTATATTTTTGTCACTATTTTGGGGATTATATGGAAAAATAATATCATAGTTTGTTTTTTTTCTGTTCAAATAACCCATATTTTTTTTATTTCCGAAACACGAAACTACCTACCCAGTTCTATGACTGAGCGCCTCACTTTGACTCCAAAGCTCAACATTGGTTTCTTTAAACCTGCAGTAAGTGATTTTTTTGCCACTTGGGGGCAACAGAAACAAGCTGTTAACACCTCACTGCACATAGTAAGCTGATACAGCTAATGTGTTAGCAAACAATTGTGTAATTAGAAGACATTATAATTGATTTGGAGTTGCGTTTAATCCCACTAGATGAATGTGAGTCCAACAGTTACTCTCCTTTTCTCTCCATTTTGGTTTCCAACAACACTTGAAGAAAAAAGCTGGCTTGGTAGCAGCGAAATGCACCACTACATTCACCACATCTTGTTTATTTGTCTGCCGTTTGATGCAGGTCAGGTATTGGCCAGATTAATTCACTTTTTTTAAACTGAAAACACCTGCTTGCTGTGACCAGAATCAGAATCAGAATCAGAAGCTGTTTATTGTTTCTGATACTGGTCGCAGCAAGCAAGTGTTTTTAGGTTTAAAAAATTTGCTTCACGTGTGTTCGTGCATACGGGTGATATGTACAGACCAGACATTATCAGAATGAACCGAGACATCATTTGTGGGCCAGCGTGCCAAAACAATGAGCTGAAAGATGCCAAAAAAAGAACTATACCAGACATTAATCAACCTCATTAATTTTTGTAATTGGCATTATCATTTTGAAAAACATTCAAATTGCCAGTTTTGTTAGAGGTTTGAGTGCCTGTTTGCTAATTTTCACCATCTTATCAAAATCAGGTAAATAAATATTGAAAAATATTATATTTGCAGCCCTAGTAAAGCTGCTCTGTTTGCTTAATGTATAACGGCCTCAGTCTCTCCCTTTATGTCCCACGAGGATAAATCTCTGTTTGTCGTTGCAGAGGTGGTGGGTGGGTTGTACCAGCAGCAGCTCGGTGCCATATCACTGCCACACAATGTGAAGAGCAAGGTGGGAGGGAGGGCAAGAAGAAAGAAAGAGAGAGACATGTGAAAATAGATCGGAGGGGGAGGGAGGTGAAATTGAAAAATGGGGAGGGAGGCTGATTGGGGGGAGGGCAGAGAGAGATAGAGAGAGAGAGAGAGAGAGAGATGCGTCACACCAAAACATTAGTATGCAATCAAGTTGCTGGTGCGGTAAGGATTGTCGTTGCCTGTCGACAGCTGCCGCAGCCTCTCAAATCTACACTGCAATGTCACACACACACACACACACACACACACACACATTTACACACACACCAGAACTTTTCCACTCCCTCCATTGTCTGTGAGAAAATAAAGGAGAAGAAGTGAATTACCATTGTCATGTCAGTTTGTGCAGAAGAGATTCATGTATCCAGTTATTGATCCATGTCACACTTTCAGCTTCGGCACAGAGGCTTATTAGAAGGGCTGGAGCTGGAAATGGGCCACACCACACACACACAGACACACACACACACACACACACACACACACACACACACACACACACACACACACACACACACACACACACAGGCACAAGTAAAGTAAGCAGTGAATATAGAAGCATTTAATTAGATAGACAGACAGACAGACAGACAGACAGACAGACAGACAGATGAGGAGCTACACCAGAGTTTCTGTTTCTCTGCAGCACATTTTAGGCTTGAGCCCTTGATGTTTGTTCTTTCAACAGCATGCCTGAAGAAGTGTGTTTGTGTGTGTGTGTGTGTGTGTGTGTGTGTGTGTGTGTGTGTGTGTGTGTGTGTGTGTGTGTGTGTGTGTGTGTGTGTGTGTGTGTGTGTGCGTGTGTGCGTTTGGGTGAGGGAGGGAGGGCTATACGACATTGATGAGCTGCACCCCTCCTTTCTCTCTCTCGCTCTCTCTAGCTCTATCCAGCTCTCTCCATCGCCGTGGTCCTTTCCACGTTGCCATGGCAACGCTCACATTGCCGCAGGCTGGCTGGAGCGAGGCGCGCTGGTTGAAAGAGAAAGCAACAGAGAGAGAGAGAGAGATCATCACAGAGGGAGGGGAGTGCAAGCGAGAATTGGTTCTCCAGTTCATCGCAAACCCCTACAACACCACCACCACCACCACCACCACCCCCTGCAAACCCTCCCCCGCCCTCCCCAAAATCTCATCATGGGCATTGGCTCGGGCCGGGGCCGTGGAAAGGCCTCTGCTCTGCTCAGTAGTCTGAACACGTTGGATCCAAACTTCAGACCGCATTTATTATTCATCCTCCTCCTCCTCCTCGGCAGACAGCACCGCAGCCTCCCAGTTTCACATACACACACACACACACACACACACACACACACACACACACACACACACACACACACACACACACACACACAAGGAGAACCTGCACTGAGGACAGACAACGAGAAGCCAATACGCACACAGTATCTCACAAAGCGCTACTTTGCATCATTCTGTTACCTTTGGACAGTCTAACGCATTACAGCGGAGGAGCAGGCAGGTGTAAGATCACCGAGGTTACGGTGACTAACCAGAACTGAAGACGCCGCACTTGCCTTAGCTTGCGTTTGAACCCTGTGACCTTCACGTTGAGCCTCTGTATACTGGATAACTGAGGGGCTATAGAAGTTTGTCGTCTTCAAAGCAGAGGCAAGTTTCTATATTCTATTTGTGGCAGATTTTCCATTACATTTTTTTTTCAATTTCCCCGCAAATGTAATATATTTTCCCAAACATCCACAAGTTGTTGTGTTCCCTGATGAAAAAACCGACACTGATCACTCCAATTTAAAACAAAGGAGTTCCGCTGCTCCATGACTGCTCTGAATATTTATCAAGTAGTAGCAAAGGAAGAGAAAAAGATGGGAAAAAAACACACAAAGAAAAAGCTGTCCCTCACAGTAATGAAAGCATAAAATACCGATGCCCGCCTCTCCGTTAAACCCTCGGCCGGTCCACATCATACTCACAGCCTCATCCCCTCTCATTTCATTCCGCGCTCCTTAAACATGACCCCCTCCCAGGCCCATCTCTGACCTCCTGACCCTTCAGCGGTGACAGAGGTGCATTCAAGGGGACTGACACGCTCAGCCGGGGGTTGCTAAGATACAGTATGGCTGATCAGGTCTGGAGCTTGAATCCCACTGTGAACCTCACATCCAGAGCCAACCCCACCTGCTACTATACTATTGTTTCTATTCCCCACTGTCTCTATTAACAAAACAATAAAACATTAAAAAAAATACAAAATAAGAGAAAAAAAAAATTCAGATCAGAGATATGGATCAGTTATGAGCCTCCCCTAAGAGAAGCATCTTTCCTGCACCTGTAGTACCATATTATTGTTTTATGTCCTCCACTGCTTCTCCACAAAGCACGCATCTAGAATAATGATTCTGTTACAGCAACGGAGGCAGAACAGAGCATTTCACTATTCTCTTAATGATTGACGGAGGCTTATATTGTATTTTAAAGGGTTAGAGACAGTGCAGCGTTGGTTCTTATGTGAGTGTTTTTTAAGATTACTGCACAAATAAAACTGTCAGTCCCGAATCCACCATGTTCTCTTCTGATCTGATCCAAAATTTAATTATTTCACATATAAAAAAAAGAATAAAGAAACACACATTAATTAAACTGTGTATGAAATGTCAGCCTCACTCCAGCAGTCACTCACAAATATTTCTTCACAAAGTTCAGTCCAATTCCTCATGAGGTGTTCTTATTTTTTATCAAGCTCTTTCATGCTCTTAATTGTATTCTATGCTGCGGTCAGCATTAAAAAAGTAACTAATGCATGCAGGGTCGCAACAGCAATCTGTTGAAGTTAGCTTAGCCGTCCTGCTAACATAGAGTGCTGCAGGAATGAGCCGAGCGTTTTTTGTGCTTCCAGTTCCCTCATCTCAAAGAGATTGTTTATTTGTTTTATGGGTTTTCGGTAAGATGTCTGAAATAAGGTCTGTTGTCAACACAAGCTGAAGAGATTTAAATGAACTTTTATCTTCAATAGATAAAAAGCTTCTGCATTAAACCTCTCACATGAATGTTGAAGCTTTGAAAGTTTCTTTAAATTAAAAAGGCGGTTGCTAACAAGCTGCTTTATCATAAACGTTTCTCTGCCACAAAGCTTATTCTTCTTCAATAACACAAAATATTTCGCTTTCCATAGAGAGAACCGGTGCGATGCTCACTCCTGAAACTGGCCTACAAAAATCCATCACCCCTGCACCATCTATTAGAATTCCACTTTATTGCTTTATTTCCTGCAATTCTGCTGCTTCCTTCCTCCAACTAATGCAGGTGCATCACCAAGAAAAGGCACAAATCAATAAATGCAGAGCTGGAGGTTAATTTTGCCCTTGCTGACCGGCCCTGGGTGAGCCTCACTGTTTTAGAGGTCAATGTTCAGCCTGATTGTACTGAAGACAAACAAGGCCAGCTCGTTGAGAGAAAATATCATTCCTGTCCCAGACGAATACAGAATTCATTTCGTAGCACGTGCACTTTTTTTTGTCAGATGAAACAACTCATAGTATACCAGCTGGGTGGGGAAAGTGTTCTGCTTCCTGTTTACCTGTCTACTTGCTTCACTTAAGACGGCCCGGGTTAGGTGTGACTCCATGTGAAGCGACACTGCAGCGAGGTGCTGGAGGGTAGAGGGACCACTCACCTTACATGATCCGGCTGCTGCACTCACAGGGTCTGGTTTTGACCTTCAAACCTCATTATTGTTGCGTGAAATCGGAGTGTCCAGACTATTCCAATTTCAAACAAACAGATGAAACATTTTTACACCTTCGGCAGACAGAAGAAGCGGTGCTCATTAATTTTCCCCAGCAGGTGTGTGAACATGCCAAAAAACGGCAACCAGTGCAGCAAAGACAGAGGAATGCACCGAGAAGGGCAGTGATGGCTTCGACTTCCTGTTTGTTTTGGATTAAATTTGGTGAAATTCACATGTGACAGAAATGAGATGAAAATCTGACGCATCCTTTGGACCGCACTGCTGCACACAAAAACACACACACACACACACACACACACACACACACAGTGAGATAACTGATGCAACCTCAATGAAAGATTCAGACAAATGGCAGAGGCTGCATAACAAGATGCACAAACGTTAATATACAAAAGCAATGCTGCCCTACATACTGTGTGATGGCCATCATGTAGTCTGCAGGGGGTTGATAGTGAAGCTCTTCAGTGAATACTTAAACAGGTGTGGACTTTCTGGCCTATACTTTTACTATTTCAGGACATAGACGAAAGTGATTTGGGAACGCAAAGTCAGTTTCCGATTTAGTGATCTAAAATTCTGTTTGCATGTGTACGAAAGGCCAAAAACGTAGAGGTGGGTACAGGTTAGGATCATGTCAAATTTTCCAAAACTCCAGATACAACCTCACCGCACTGAAAGTAGGAAATATCTTCCAAAGTATTCCTTAATGATTATAAGGATTAAAGTCATTAAGGAGGTAGTATGTCTTAAAGAGACAGAATTTGGGTGGTATTGGCTTGACAGACAGACTTGAAAACAGGTGTCTTACACTGTACGCATCTCAGCTCTGGCCTTTTTCCTAAATTAAGATTTTCTGGATCCAAGATGAACGCGGCGTTTTTATACAGACCAAACACAGACGTGAATCATTCAAAAATGTAAACCAATGGAAAATCACGTGGACAGAGGGATGCTATAGTCAATAGTTTTTAAAGAAATGTGATAGTTTTTATTTGTTCCTACTGGTTTAAAGTAAAGGGACTAACATAGAATAAGAGAAAATATATATATTTTTTTTATGTTCAAAAAAAATTATGTAAAAAATCATCTTCAAGAACAGGCAGCTGTGCGCACACACACACACACACACACACACACACACACACACACACACACACACACACACACACACACACACACACACACACACACACACACACACACACTCACACACACACCCAGACGGTCAGACGGTCACACACATTCAACATACCTGTGAGGATACACACAATTCTGGCATTAGATGTGACTCGCGGGGAAGAACGCTTGATTCAACATCTGTGTCTCTCTGCTCTAATGTGCTGAACCAAAAAACACTACGACGGTAAGTCCGAATCAGTAAGTAGAAAACCACTTTTAAAAAATCATCTTTGGTGTGTTATGGCTTGATTATCTAACTCTAATATGGTTTGGTTCATTTTGTGTCCAGTTGACCCTGTTAGAATGAAAACCTACACATGAAGCTGGATCAATAAAGCCCTGCAGCGTGTGCAGAGGGTTACTACAGATGGTGAGATAGCACCAGAGGTGCCGGAGCTCATTAAGAAGCAGGGCCATACTCCGGTGCAGAGCAAGGGGGGAGAGGGGAGCAGTGAAGGGAGGGGAGGAGAGGGGAGGAGAGGGGAGGAGGATGCAGGGCCCCGACTGGAGAATTGTTCACCTGAGCCTCACTGAGATCTCACGATTTGCTGCTGTTGGAAAAACTGGGAAATTGTAAATCTTTTCTTTTGTGTCTCGGGACCGTAACAGAAGATCTGCGTGAAAATACATTCCAGCATGTAAATAATAGGCTCAGATGTTGTTTAGAGGAAGGCAGGTCGCTCCACGCAGGAGACACGCTGGAGTGTGGCGCCATCTGTCTGTCACAGCTGCTTATCTCCCTTTATTGAAAGGATTTTCTGCTGGCGACAGATACGATGAGATTTATGGATTTTCTATCAACCTAAAGAGCTTTGAATGCCAATGTTCTGTACAGACTCGCATTATTATTCAAATAGTACTTTTAGCATGCCAACAGATTATAGCCACCAATAGTTTCCTACATAGTTATAGAGTAGTTGTGGCAAAGCTGAAAAGCCACTGAACAGATCATAAAGTTCATCATGAAACTCAGTGCTGGACCTATTTAATGGAAGGCATTCACAGTACTTCAGTGAAGTACTGTGAATTTGCAAATAAAAGCACAATTTCAGCAGATTCTCAAACATTTTCTTCTGCTGAGTTCAGGGAGAAAGGCAGTTATTTATTAAAAGGACAAATTTGTATCAAAGCATTAATCTGAACCTATTATCAGCAACTTCCTTTCACAATCAAGTCTATTGCCAAATATACTCATCACTTTACATTCAGAAAATATGTATAATATCTGTCCACAGAACCGATTTTTTTGAGTTTAATGAGTGCAAACTCCCATCAAAATCTTTAAATCAGTAGAAAATAACAGATCGGGAAATTGTACACTTTCCTATTGTTGCACAATTCAGAAGCTGCAGTCGGGAGTTTACAACACCGAGTTCTAGTTCCATTCCTTCTGGATGAAATCACTGCTCCATCAAGGCACGGGCAGAAAACGCTGGAAGCTTTGCAGGACAAAAACACAAACAGGTTTCTTTATTTTTTTGGAGTTTATTTTGAAACATGTGTTCTCCAATATATGTGACTCAGATCCTTTAAAAAAAAAAAAAAAAAAAAAACTAAAACATGACATTACACTCTGTCTTTAGATCTCTGGTTTTCTGAACATGCTGCCCAAACCAGGGACGCTGCGGGCCTTGGTGTGTCTGATTCTGCACACGGACACAGTGTGTGAGCATGATCCCATCAAACCTTTACCCCGACCTGACAAGACACTGGCAGAGAACGCAGAAGTTCCCCCTCATAGGGGCTCAGAGGCTGCGGCTGCGTACGTTCTGTGTGTTTAAAACCGTCACTCTCCATGTTGAAACAAGAGGAACGTTGGCCCTAAAAGATGTTGGGATGAATCAACCGCACAATTGATTCAGAATGTGTTCTTTTTTTTTTTGACTGCAATGTCCTCGCCACAGCCATCCCTGCATTATGCCATCGATCAACGCGCTGGAGTAAGCTAGTGGTATAATGGCTCCCATGAGGCCAAAAATAACGTAACTAAACGACAAAGCGAATATGGGGCTAGTCATCCTCAGTTTTGCTTTTCTTCTTCTTTTTCTTCTTCCTCCCCGAGCCCTCCCCGACGTCGCTGTACGAAGGGTCTACCGGTTCACATTTCACCTCCATCTTTTCCACCTTCACGCTCACGCTGGGCTCCACGCCCTCCTCCACCTCCTCTCTCTCCCTGTCCTTCTTCTTCTTCTTCTTTTTCCTCCTCTCCTCCGAAGCATCGCCCTCCTGAAAGGGGAGCTCCATCGTCACTTCCTCTTGAATTTCCGCCACAGGTTCCTTTTTCACCTTCACCTCCGCCTCCTCTACTCGCTCCATCTTTATCCGCTTCTCTTTCTTCTTCTTCTTCCTTTTTGTGCCTTCCTCCTCCTGCCACGTTTCCTCCACGAACCGCTTGACGACCAGCGGGCGGAGGGTCGCCGACGAGGGCCCCAAGGCGGCCCCGTCCACCTCGCTTTCTGCCACACAGGTCAACGTAGGGGTCTTGCTGCCGAACGGGTGGAACCGCTGCTTCAGCCCCGGCGGTATGGAGGGCGGCAGGGCTGCGGGGATGACCTGCGGGGCCTGGTTGGCGCCGCTGTCCCCGTAGCTCTCACACACGTTCAGCAGGCCCGAAAAAGCAGGGCCGAAAACCACGCCGCCCGAGGACCGCTTGTCGCTGGTGAGCAGGTGGAGCTCGGAGGTGCCATGGGGGGACGCCAGGATACTGTAGATCTGATGGCCGCTCCCAGTCTTGGATCCGCCTGGAGTCGTGGGAACTTTCAGGGTCTGGAGACCCGAGAGGGGCACCTTGATGCTGCTGAAGCTGGGTGGAGGGAGGGAGGGAGGGAGGGAGGGAGACAAGGTCAGGCGTCATACAAGGTTCACACCAAACTACTTCATTTTCTTAAAAGGGAGCTATCAGAAGCTTCAGAAAACTAAACACAGTGAATTTACCTTTAGCATACATTTTGCTTGAATGTGGAACAAATTGCCAGAGACGACATGACTACTTTCAAGTCCAAACTACCCATTTACTATTGTTTTTAATTCATTTTCCTTTTAATCAATTGCATTTGTTAGTTTGTTTTATTGTTTTTATTTGGTGTGCTTTTTCTTGCTTCCTTTTATTGTTTTTCATTTCAGTTGTATCTTGTGTAATCTGTAATGCACTTTGGGTATGAAATGTGCAACATAAATAAAATTGCCTTTCCGTTAGCATGGAGCCCATCTCCAGCTCCACCTGGTGGCACCAGCAGACACAAGCTGCCCCCACTGTGAGGTACTACATGCTGAGTCTGACTTACCTCTAATGCTGCCACGTGAATTGCTAAAGAGATCATTTAAAATGAATCATAGGCATTTATTTGCTTCTTCAGTGGAGTGTCTGTCCTGTTGCACATGGATCGTGGTTATATCTGGACTGTGGCCCTGCCTGACATCCACTGCTGCTACTATTGTTATCACTATTAGTCACATTTCTATAACTGCTACTACAACTGCTTTTATTATTATGATTATTCTAATTTGATCCACTGCTGCTGTTATTATATCAGTCATTTCTATTGTTATTTTTGCCATTATTGGTGCTTCTACTGCTATAACTCCTCTCATATGTATCATTTCTATCATATGAATTGACTATGTTCTTTTATTATGTCGTTCATTCTGGACACATTACATCTGTTGTACATCTGGCCATCCCAGAAGATGGATCTTTCCTCTGCTGCTTTTCCATGGTTTCTTCCTTTTTCCCGCGTTAGAGGTTTTTTGGGGGGTGGGGAGTTTTGGCAATACAAATGAATCAAATTTAAAATAAAATGCTATTACAGCCGTACTTGGTCTGGTATGACCAGCCCCTTATGATGGCTAACGTTAGTCAACAATCAACAAACTTTAAAGGTGACTTGTGCCAATACTAGGCTTTGTTTTAGCAGTTACAATTGTTTTGTCCTCTCAACTTTTTAATGAATTTGTCGCAGCCTCAACACTGGGAGAACAAAAGCAGTGATCCACATGTGATTTCTTTGATTTGAATCTTTGCTATGACACCAGAACAGGTTTATCATTCTGCAGAGAGACTCTTTGGAAGCAGTGAAGTGTGTGAGGTTGTACCCACCATTCTGGGTTAAAGCTGGCAGGAGCTTTAATGAGCCACAACTCATTGCTGTTGCTCTTCAGACTCTCTGTGAGAGTGCTGCTGCAGGGCTTATGGCTGAAAGGCACAAATTCAGCAGGACACTGGTACGTGGTGGTCTTCTTAGCTGTGGGTCCAAACAGCACACATTCATCATGTCATGAAGTTTGAATATTACACGGAGAGACATCTATCGTTGGCTTGAATATTAGAAGACAGACCATTTCAGAGCATTACTTTGAGTCTGAGCTACTGCTGTACTTAAATAGATCTAGACTTTAAATACACGACTTTTAGAGTAAATATAGATGCATCAAAACCAGCATGCCACAGTTGTTTACATTGTATATCTGGGTAAAACTGCCAACCAACACCACCCATTCACCCAAGATTTAGGTCATCTTTTTCCAGAGCAACATGATTGGGATGTTGGAAATTCCAGGTTTCAGATGTTCCCAGTGGCAACAAAGTTAAAGCTAAAATAAGCAACGTTACTAATATCCCACATGTGGATCACCACCCAAATCTGGCCTCCTAATCTATTATATTCACTTATTATATTCGTATTAGTCTGTTGCAATTATTGTTTTCGTAGTAATCTGCCTCTGCACTATACTTTTGCTCTGGTTTATGCTTTAAGATGCTTGTTTAAGAAAGGAGATGCACTGATGACTTCTGGTGACTAGTAGTTCTCTTGAATACCTATGTTGAATACACTTCCTGTAAGTCGCTTTGGATAAAAGCGTCTAAATGCTAATGTATGTAATGTAATGTACTGTAATGTAATGTAATGTAATGTAATGTAATCTTTGTGCAAAAAGAAAAATGCGTGAGAACTTACCTGTTTCTTTTTGCTTTACAGGTGATTCTGTTGCATGGACGTCCTCTTCATCCTCGCTTGATGAAGAGGATATCTGCCCAGGCATTGTTATGTTGACAAATAACCACAACCCGCTGGGATTAGACGTGTTCTAGCTCTAACGCATGGCTCTCCGGACGCACATGTGTTGACACCGAATGAACTCTGACCTCAGCTTCCTTCACTTCCGGGTCAATTGTAGTTGTAGTTCCAACACCAGGCACCAAACACTGAGCCTTCCTCCTAGCATTTACTGCATTCATATTAGTTTATTGCATTTATTGCATTTATTGCATTCGTATTAGTTTATTGCATTTATTGCATTCATATTAGTTTGTTGCATTTATTGCATTCGTATTAGTTTATTGCACTTATTGCATTCGTATTAGTTTGTTGCATTTATTGTATTCGTATTAGTTTATTGCATTTATTGCATTCATATTAGTTTATTGCATTTATTGCATTCATATTAGTTTGTTGCATTTATTGTATTCATATTAGTTTGTTGCACTTATTGAATTCGTATTAGTTTGCACTTATTGCATTCATATTAGTTTATTGCATTTATTGCATTCGTATTAGTTTGTTGCATTTATTGCATTCGTATTAGTTTGTTGCATTTATTGCATTCATATTAGTTTATTGCATTTATTGTATTCATTTATTGTATTCATTTATTGCACTTATTGTATTCATATTAGTTTATTGCATTTATTGCATTCATATTAGTTTGTTGCATTTATTGCATTCGTATTAGTTTGTTGCATTTATTGCATTCATATTAGTTTGTTGCATTTATTGCATTCGTATTAGTTTATTGCATTTATTGTATTCATATTAGTTTATTGCATTTATTGTATTCATATTAGTTTGTTGCATTTATTGCATTCGTATTAGTTTATTGCATTTATTGTATTCGTATTAGTTTGTTGCATTTATTGCATTCGTATTAGTTTATTGCATTTATTGCATTCATATTAGTTTGTTGCACTTATTGCATTCGTATTAGTTTATTGCATTTATTGCATTCATATTAGTTTATTGCATTTATTGCATTCGTATTAGTTTATTGCACTTATTGCATTCATATTAGTTTGTTGCATTTATTGCATTCGTATTAGTTTATTGCATTTTGTATTCATATTAGTTTGTTGCATTTATTGCATTCATATTAGTTTGTTGCATTTATTGTATTCATATTAGTTTGTTGCATTTATTGCATTCGTATTAGTTTATTGCACTTATTGCATTCGTATTAGTTTACTGCACTTATTGCATTCGTATTAGTTTGTTGCAATTATTGCAATTGCATTCGTAGTAATTTGCCTCTGCACTATACTTTTGCTCTGGTTTTTGTTGCATGCTTTAAGATGCTTGTTTAAGAAATAGGAGATGCAATGATTCTATGACTAGTAGTTAATGTAATGTAATATATGTATGAATAATAGTAATGTAATATAATGTAATATAATATAATATAATGCTAATGAATGTAATGTAATGTAATGTAATGTAATGTAATGTAATGTAATATAATGTAATGTAATGTAATATAATATAATATAATAATGTAATGTAATGTAATGTAATATAATGTAATGTAATGTAATGTAATGTAATGTAATGTAATATAATATAATATAATGTAATGTAATGTAATGTAATATAATATAATGTAATGTAATGTAATATAATGTAATGTAGTGTAATGTAATATAATATAATGTAATGTAATATAATATAATGTAATGAATATAATGTAAACAATGTAATATAATAGTAATGTAATATAATTGTAATGTAATGTAATATAATGTAATGTAATATAATATAATATAATATAATATAATGTAATGTAATATAATTAATATAATATAATATAATATAATTTTAATTAATGTAATATAATATAATGTAATGTAATGTAATATAATATAATGTAATGTAATATAATATAATATAATATAATTAATGTAATATAATATAATATAATGTAATGTAATGTAATATAATATAATATAATATAATGTAATGTAATGTAATGTAATATAATGTAATGTAATGTAATGTAATATAATATAATATAATATAATGTAATGTAATATAATATAATATAATATAATATAATGTAATGTAATATAATATAATGTAATATAATATAATATAATATAATATAATGTAATGTAATGTAATGTAATATAATGTAATGTAATGTAATGTAATATAATATAATATAATATAATATAATATAATGTAATGTAATGTAATGTAATATAATATAATATAATAATGTAATGTAATGTAATATAATATAATGTAATGTAATGTAATATAATATAATATAATATAATATAATGTAATATAATATAATATAATGTAATATAATATAATATAATATAATATAATGTAATGTAATATAATGTAATGTAATATAATATAATATAATATAATGTAATGTAATATAATATAATATAATATAATGTAATGTAATGTAATATAATATAATATAATATAATATAATATAATATAATATAATGTAATATAATATAATATAATATAATATAATATAATATAATATAATATAATATAATATAATATAATATAATATAATGTGAGTCTGGTTGCGTGGACTCAAACCCCCACAATGCACCTCGCATGATTACGTAACGTCCCACCGCCTCGTCTGGAGAGCGGTTGACAGCAGTCCGGAGGAGGCCGGAGTGGGTAAACAACACAAACATATGGAGAAAAAGCAGCTTAAAGAACCTGAATGTACTCTACGATGTGTGATATTACTCTAACGCGGGTTGGAGGCCGTTGAATCGGACACTTTAGAGCAACGACCAGGAGTGCACCTGTCCTAGCTTAGCCTAGCTAACGTGTGCTAGCTAGCTAGCTGGCCGGCCATGTCGTCCTCCCCCTCCTCTTCCTCCTCCTCCTCCTCCTCCTCCAGGCGCCAGTGGTGCTACCTGTGCGACCTGCCGAAGATGCCGTGGACTGTGGTGTGGGACTTCAGCGAGGTGGTCTGTCGTGGCTGTGTGAACTACGAGGGAGCCAATCAGATCGAGTTCCTGATCTCCAAC
Source organism: Anoplopoma fimbria (assembly GCF_027596085.1). Taxonomy (NCBI): domain Eukaryota; kingdom Metazoa; phylum Chordata; class Actinopteri; order Perciformes; family Anoplopomatidae; genus Anoplopoma; species Anoplopoma fimbria. The sequence continues at coordinate 28,104,072 of NC_072449.1, forward strand.
GCCAGGCAGCTCAAACGAACCCACGGGATGCAGGACGGCACCGTGAGGTCACCTGGTCCTTCTCCCAATAAAGACGTCCCCAGGTTCGAAAGAGGGAGAGGGGAAAGCACCGTGTCGGCCATCCGAGTGCCACCCAATGGGCTGCAGCCTCAGGAGGTGAACCGTCAGAGTCCCAGTGGCAGCAGAAGACCCATGCTGGGAGCTGCCATCCCTCCCAGTTTGGTGACTCAAAGCATTGCAGGGATTCCTCATGGGCTACTTGCGAGCATGCCTGCGGGTTTGACTGCCAGGACAGCCCCCATGAGCAGCTCCATGATCTTCCCTGCTCCAGTGCTGGCCGAGATGAGCCGCAGACAGCAGCTGGGGATGGGGATAGGGATGATGGGGATGGGGATCGCCCCTTTCATCACTCCGGAGCTGGAACGAGAGCTCAGCTCGTCCCAGAACCAGGCCAAGATCCAGTCCCAGATCCACACAGCTGTGGCTGGCAGCAGCAACAGCAAGAGTGCAGGTCTGCCTTCTTCGTCCTCGAGCCTGGCTGGAGGTGTGAGCCAGACCAGTCCCAAGCCCGCCTCGTCTCCGGCCAGGCAGCCGCGGCCCCTTGCATCCAGGTCCGGAGGGGAGCCACTGGGATCCAGCATCTCGGCAGAGGCGGCCACCACAGCTGCGGCGTTGCCCCACAGTGGTGCCTCTGAGCTGGGATCAGCATCTGCCAGCAACGCCCATTCAACTGGCAACACTCTGTCCTGCACCTTGTGCCACGAGAGGCTGGAAGACACACACTTTGTTCAGTGTCCATCAGTGCCAGGGCATAGGTTAGTTTTGTTTAGCTATAGTTGTATCTTGTTATGGCAGCGCAGAAGGCTCATTTATGTTTCTTTGTTTTTGAGCAGACAAAATAAGAAATTTAAGACCTCATCGTATACCCAGGTCGTTTCTTAATTTTGATATTGTAAATACTGCAAAACATGATTAGTTACTTGAACAAATAGTTGATTATTACTGCAGTAATCATTAGTCGTTGGTATTCTTATAGTTTTGTTGTAGTAACCTCTTGTCCTCTCAACCTTCCCCAAACTTAGGTTCTGCTTCCCCTGCACCAGAGTGTACATTCAGGGCCGGCGGGGCGATGGGGAGGTGTACTGCCCCAGCGGAGAGCGCTGTCCGTTGGACATCTCTCCTAACAGTCCCCCCTGGGCCTTCATGCAGGGAGAGGTCTCCACCATTCTTGGCACCGCTGGAGCAGGAGCCGCATCAGCTGCCGCACCCGGAGCAGGGAACGGGAACGGGCCCGGAGCTGGTGCTGGTGCTGGTGCTGGTGCTGCGTCGGCGGCCGGGAGCGGAGCCGCCAGTGGGGACGTCACCGTCAAGAAAGAGAGAGAGACGTGATGATGGTTTACATGGAAACCAAACCAGGAACCAATACAGTACCAGGCAGGTTCTTTGGCTTTTACATAAGAGAACCTTAGTTTATGCCATTTGCATTTGCCATATTTTTGTCCGTCCTCTCTGACAACTGCCTCAGGCTCTAACTGTAGATGTTGGTGAATAGTTATGTGTTGAATATATATATATATATATCATTTTTATTTCAATTGAACTGGCATTTCCAATATTATTTTATCAATAAAAAAGTCCTGATTTATAGATTCCTCAAATTTAGCATAGTTTTTATTCATCATCCACTAGATTTGCCCAATCTAGGTCACACAGCTTTTGATATGGGGTTAGTTTGTGTTTTATATTTTGTGTTTGCTTTTTTTGTCACTCCAGAGTCGTATCGCGAACCAAAAGGAGACGTCTGCAAAGGAGCTCAGCGAGACCCAGAAGAGAAGCGACACGGTGACCCACAGTTCAGAAAACTTCCTTTGCAAAGGTCTCGACTCCAACAACTCACACCGTCAAATAATGTTAACATTTATCAGACCTAAAAAAGCCTTTTATGATGCACTGTGTGAGTCAGATAATCAGGGCCAATCAACAGCTGAGTGGCTACTTTTTGTAGCCAACTTTTTGAGTCGGGTAGGATCCTGCTCACATTAGCACTGCCAGCTAGCTACTGTTAGCAGCTGGAAATAATCAGACTCAAGCTAAAGTCTCACTTTTCTACAAAGAAAAACGTACCCCACCATTGCAATCATATGAAAGATGCCGTCATCACATATAAAAAAATATTCTCACCCCAACTTGAATATGCACCTTAATCAACAAACCGTGCCAACAGTACTACTGAAATGTCTCTTTTTCTCTAAAGGCCACCAGTGTATTAATATATCGTTGTCACTGGTTTTATTTGCTAAAGGTAGCTAGCATTGCTGCTTGTTAGCAGACCTCATTTAGTCGTGTTCATTGTTCCAAATGACCCTTCTCAAACTCACAGAAAGTAGCCACGGTTCAGTGTTTATTGTAGCAGTAAACTCAACATTGTTAAAGCACAAAAGCTTGTTTGGACACAAATGTCAAAATACTTCAGACGGTGGCAGTGGTTGTTTCATTTCTTCCTTGTTGATGAACAAACTGTTGCATGCAGAAGGAGGTCAGAAATCAGACTGTTATCAGACTAAATGCAGGCTGTTCTGAATCACAACAAGTTGCAGTGCCATTTCTTGGTCTAAATGAAATATTTAAGCCTTTGCTAATGCAATTTACATTCAAAACTGACAGTTATCATGACAAAGTGTACCTTAAATTTGAAATGCAAATGTATTTTTTAATTGTTTCATGACTGAATCTGTCTTTCGGTGCACAATCGAAAAAAATCTCCTTTTTAAAACTAAACATGCAAACCAACATGAAATATGGACATAATGCCAGTCATGACATTTCTATGTGTGTCCCTGCATTTGTTTTTTAATCAGCTTTAAATAAAGCTGACTCAGATTGTGTAGAAACGACCTTCTAAGCATTGACCAGATTGTGTTTAAGTGTATTTAAATGTTGCTTTCATACGAGATCCAGCCCAGCCTACGCTTTACCCCGAATGTATATGAAAATAAATCTATTGATAGGCCTAGGACTATATTTTATACTAGAATGTTAAATGGTATATACTGTATAGATCTATGATAGTATGTGCAATCCCTAGACATATCATATGCAACTGTTTTGAATATGTGATTTCAAACGTTTGTGTATCATTTTATAAACCTTTAGTTTTTGTAAAGTGAGAATCCACCTAAAATCAGAATGTTGTTTATTAATTACTGTCTCCCAAAAGTAGACACAAGACACCTTTATGGAATGGAAAGTATATGTAAAAGTATATTTTCTGTTCTGAAATCATCAGCGTTGCAGATGGTGAAATGAATCTCATAGATTCTAAACAAAACAACCTCACAGTCTGTTGAATTTGCTTTCCATTCATATCCATCGTTCCATTCATGTCAGTGGAACAAATGTGGATGAACATAAACTCTGTTCTTCTGATCAGATTTGTTTTGTCGCTTACAAAAGAGATTGCAAGGATTTAATGTTCCTAAATTGAACAATCCAACATTACAACCAATTAGTTTTTTTGGAGGATTCTCTCTTTATGTGCAGCAGGTAGGGCTGGGCGATAATTCAACATCTTGATTCATCATCTTTCAAAGGAATCATATCGTGATACGCCATCACTCCATCTTAATTCATAATAACAAGCACAAACTATCTCAAACTGCCAAGAAAATCTGATTATTTTTGCACTAAAGTTTTTCTTTAAATGAGAAAAATACTCCGTATTCAAGTATTTAATTCACACAGGAGTATCCAAATCTATGTGCTTAGTTCATATTGTTTATTTATTGAACCATCAGAAAACATGCTACATCGTGATATATATGTATATGTATATATAAGACTGATAGATTTTGATCGTGCCGCCCAGCCCTAGCAGCATGTACTCGTGAGTACAGAAGCACAGACAAACCAAAGGTAACTCTAAGCCCAAATTGATGTTCCTGGATGCAAATGTTTTATGGGAAAAATACATATATATATATATAATCTGGTTTTAACTGACTTTCTCCATCAAGCCGTTGCAGTTTACAGGCCCATGTGGTCTGCTGTACTGGGGGGATTTTATATAATTTATATAGTAGAAGTCTATAGTATGCAGCAAATACTTACATAGGCCTTCTATATTGAGAAAATATCCCACAGACCAGGTCTGTTGTAGAGAAATGTCTTTGAAGAAGTGGAATTTGGGTTTAAAATGCACTGACACATCATTCATCCCCCTCGTTAAGTGCCTTTTTAAAACGTCCGTCTGTGTGTCTGGTAACCTCAGGTCCAAGTAGGAGCGCAATGGCTTTTTTATTTTTTTTATTATTGCCCAGTCAATGATTCACCTGACTCCGTTCCCCCTCAGTCGCCAGCAGACGGCTCGTGCTTTCATCTGAAGCCTTTGTAAAGTCGGCCAGCCCGCTCATTGTCCTCCTCGCGTCGCCTCTTCTTTTCATCCAAGTGTTACCTTTTAGATCCGTCGGGTTTTTATTGCCGTGTTATGCACAAAATAGAAACCAGGAATAAATGGGTTGTAAGCATGTGCTTGTTCTTTTTCTGCTTCTTGAGTTTAACCAGTGAGATTAAATCTTGTTAAATACCTTTGTTTGTGAGCAAAACCATCAAATGTAACCAATCAGGACCTTTTGTCAGAATTGAAAAATGTGTCATGCCTCTCTGATTTCAGGTATTATAATGATGATTATATAATGTTTTTCTAGACCTCCATTCTGTGAATATTGCTTAATATATCCAGGGTAACATCTTGATATTTCTCATGCAGCTACATAAGGAGGATTGATTGTCTCATCTTTTTTTTTTGCCTGATATAACACATTGGTTGGCATCATGGCTACATGGACAGTTATCCCACATGGAGAGTTATCCCACAGGGCCAAAGCACAGATCCATTAAGGATATTTTAGTTCACACACAGAAATGATATTATTTGGCTGAGTCAGTTATTTTTAGAGAATAAATATATGGCATAAAATAATTCTGCACACTGTTAGGCTCTAAATGAATAGTTTATTTCTTTTTTTTTCTCCCATTAAAGCAGCGTTTAAATCTGTGAGAAAGATTAAAAAACAGGAATGTCTTGTAGAGGCATTAATCAACTCTATTCATAATCACCTGCTGGTCAGCAGACAGGAGGGACATTACATTACATTACAGTCATGTAGCAGACGCTTTTCTCCAAAGCGACTTACAGTCAGTAGTATGTTACATATCATTCACCCATTCACACACTGATGACAGGCTACCATCAAGGTGCCACCATCAGACTCTAACTAACATTCATCATCCAGTCCACACCGATGGCCTTCGGGAGCAACTTGGGGTTAAGTGTCTTGCCCAAGGACACATCGACTGCCGAAGCCGGGTATCGAACCACCGACCCTCTGATTGGAGAACTACCTTGCTCTCCACTACGCCAAAGCCGTTGTTTCTTCTTTGTAGGGACAAAGAAGAAACAAAAATTACATTAAATACCACAGAACCTGAAAAACACATGGTGGTGATTTGATTAGAAAGGAAAGTAAGCAAAACATTTGTGGTGGTGTGATATAGATGCAATCCCTCTGAATTCAAGGTCACTTATGTGGTGTGTATTCTCTCCCACACAGATTTGTATAGAAGTCTGTGCAGAATCAGTCTGTGAATGTAAAAGACACATCACATGACCTCCCTGTGCTGGTTTGCTGACCAGCAGGTGATTACAACTTCAGCTGATCTCCGCCTCTACAGGAAGTGTGTTCTCAGAGAGGATTCGGTGCCTCCCGTTTCTCTCCATCATCTCTGAGATGTTTCTGCGCCTTGATTGGAGTGCACCTGCGGTCAATTCAAATGATTGGACATGATTTGTAAAAGGCACAACTGTCTAAATAAGGAGCATGTACCTTCTAGTGTGTGGGATCTGTGATAATGATAATTATAATGATGCAAGAACATTTCATATCTTGCCAGCTTATCTGGTTCCATGATGTAACAAACAGTTAGATTTGACTTTTATCATATTTGGGTACTAAACGTATTGTGGAATAAAAAACGTTCATCATTCATTCAACATCATTTTTATGTTCAAACACTACTAGTGAAGGGACTAGTTTTGGACTCAGTTTAGCACAGTGTCACTAACAGAAAAGAACACAAACAAAAACCTGCCAGACTATGAAGAATGTGGGCGGCTGTGGCACATGAGGTAGAGCGCTTGTCCCGTAACCACAAGGTTGGTGGTTCAAACCCCTCTACCGGCAACATGCCGAGGTGTCCTTGAGCAAGACACCTAACCCCAAGTTGCTCCCCGGGCGCTTCATTGCAGCCCACTGCTCCTCCGGGATGGGTTAAATGCAGAGAAATAATTTCCCCATTGTGGGACTAATAAAGGATTGATTATTATTTGGGTACTAAACGTATTGTGGAATAAAAAACATTCATCATTCATTCAACATCATTTTTATGTTCAAACACTACTAGTGAAGGGACTTGCATTTGATTTAGTTTGCTTTATAGTTTTGGACAGTGTCACTAACAGAAAAGAACAAACAAAAACCTGCCAGACTATGAAGAACCAAACATTACATTACATTACATTACATTACATTACAGTCATTTAGCAGACGCTTTTATCCAAAGCGACTTACAGGAAGTGTATTCAACATAGGTATTCAAGAGAACTACTAGTCACCAGAAGTCATAAGTGCATCTCCTTTCTTAAACAAGCATCTTAAAGCATAAACCAGAGCAAAAGTATAGTGCAGAGGCAAATTACTACGAAAACAATAATTGCAACAGACTAATACGAATATAATAAGTGCTACAAACTACTACGAATAGGATAAGTGCAGTAAACAAATACAAATTCAATAAGTGCAGCGAACTGATACAAATACAGTAAGGGCAACAACTAATAAACAACAAACAAACCTGTTTACCTCTCTAGTGGCCACCAGGTGGCGCTGTTATGCTTTTGACCTCAGTCTGCCTGATATGCAGCTGGAAGGAAAGCGAGAAAGTGCTATCAAGCTGCTCATTTTCAATATGAAGAAGAAGGGTGGGGGGTTGATTATTCACTGTGCTCCTGGCCGGCTGATCTGCTGTTTCCTCCATTAGTGTGGGCTATTGTTGAATCAATTATAGAGGTGTTAATGGACGACGGAGGCCCATTGGGATGAGAGACAGCCTGCAGAGAGAGGAGATGGCCAAGTGTGTGTTTAGGGGCCTTCAAGGAGCATTAAAGCCATCCAGAGACGGGGTTGAAATACATAAACCTGGTTCAAACGAAATATCCTATTACCTATGGATTCAGTGGAAAAACGTGCAGTTGACATCCAAAATTCACCCATTCACCCAAGATTTAGGTCATCTTTTTCCAGAGCAACATGATTGGGATGTTGGAAATTCCAGGTTTCAGATGTTCCCAGTGGCAACAAAGTTAAAGCTAAAATAAGCAACGTTTCTAATATAAAAGCGTCTGCTAAATGACTGTAATGTAATGTAAATGTAATGTATCCCACATGTGGATCACCACCCAAATCTGGCCTCCTAATCTATTATATTCACTTATTATATTCGTATTAGTCTGTTGCAATTATTGTTTTCGTAGTAACTTGCCTCTGCACTATACTTTTGCTCTGGTTTATGCTTTAAGATGCTTGTTTAAGAAAGGAGATGCACTTATGACTTCTGGTGACTAGTAGTTCTCTTGAATACCTATGTTGAATACACTTCCTGTAAGTCGCTAAATGACTGTAATGTAATGTACTGTAGTTTATATATCCTTTATAGATATAGTGCAAACAAGAGACATAGTAGAAAAAATGTATTTTAAACAAGTAAGTAAGAAAAAAAATGTAACTAAGAGAAAAATCTTATAAATACAGAGAGAATAATTATAGTTATGGTATTGCACCCTGAGCCTTCCGCTTAGCACTTATTGTATTCCTATTAGTTTGTTTCTGTAATGGTAATGTATTATGTTGTTTAAGAATGTAATGCACTGATGACTTCTGTACTAGTAATGTAATGTAATGTAATACACTAATGTAATGTTTGGATGTAATGTATGTACTATAATGTAATGTAATGTAATGTAATGTAATGTAATGTAATGTAATGTAATGTAATGTAATGTAATGTAATGTATAATGTAATGTAATGTAATGTAATGTAATGTAATGTAATGTAATGTAATGTAATATAATGTAATGTAATGTAATGTAATGTAATGTAATGTAATGTAATGTAATGTAATGTAATATAATGTAATGTAATGTAATATAATATAATGTAATGTAATGTAATGTAATGTAATGTAATGTAATGTAATGTAATGTAATGTAATGTAATGTAATGTTATGTAATGTAATATTATGTAATAATAATGTAATGTAATGTAATGTAATGTAATGTAATGTAATGTAATGTAATGTAATATAATGTAATGTAATGTAATATAATGTAATGTAATATAATGTAATGTAATGTAATGTAATGTAATGTAATGTAATATAATGTAATGTAATGTAATGTAATATAATGTAATGTTATGTAATATTATGTAATGTAATGTAATGTAATGTAATCTGATTGTATTAAATTGAACCTGCACAGATTTAATAAAGCCCTCTGAGGCAAATTTGTAATTTGTGATTCTGGGCTCTACAAAATAAACTGAATTGAATTGAATTTTAATTATCATGATCACAAGTTGGAGGTCACAGTTTTAGTTGTGTTTTTTCCTCTATATATCTATAACTACAGTAGATATCACCTCTGCAGAGCTTAATTGCATCATTACAGACATTGAGGTGTTAAACTCTCTCCGCCTGTTAATCGACCCGACAGCGTTTTGCAAACAGGCGATAATCGAGTCTTAACAGGTGATGAGAGTCTGACTGCAACATGAGTTTATTATATATATATGTTTCTGATAAACATTAAGAAAAATCATCACTGTGATTGATTATTAAAGCAATATTATCATCAGTGGAAGGGTCAGTGAAGGCAACACAAACCATTCTATCACACCTTTACAGATATGAAATGGAAGCTGGATCTTTGTAGCTACTAAAACACTTGTATGCATCCTTTTCCTGTTATTCCTTATTTCCTCGGACTCTTTTCTCTCAGTCTTAATCCCTCCGACCTCCCGTGTGCGCATCGATTACATCTCCATTGACCCATTAGGGTGAAGCATTCACATCCACAGGCCTCCGTCTGCAGCGAGGAAGATGTGTATTCACCCCCAGACCAGAAACACAGACAATAAATACACATACTATACAACTACACAGACAATAAATACACATACTATACAACTACACAGACAATAAATACACATACTATACAACTACACAGACAATAAATACACATACTATACAACTACACAGACAATAAATACACATACTATACAACTACACAGACAATAAATACACATACTATACAACTACACAGACAATAAATACACATACTATACAACTACACAGACAATAAATACACATACTATACAACTACACAGACAATAAATACACATACTATACAACTACACAGACAATAAATACACATACTATACAACTACACAGACAATAAATACACATACTATACAACTACACAGACAATAAATACACATACTATACAACTACACAGACAATAAATACACATACTATACAACTACACAGACAATAAATACACATACTATACAACTACACAGACAATAAATACACATACTATACAACTACACAGACAATAAATACACATACTATACAACTACACAGACAATAAATACACATACTATACAACTACACAGACAATAAATACACATACTATACAACTACACAGACAATAAATACACATACTATACAACTACACAGACAATAAATACACATACTATACAATAAAATAAAAATAGAATAAAATACCTTTTATTGTGTTTCTCCCTGGCGTCGGACAGTGAATGCCTCTTTTGGAGCAGAATAAATCCTCTTCATTTAGGATTGAAACACCTGGTGTTGCAGTAAATGAGTTTAAAAAGAGTTTAACTGGTTGAATCAGTGAGGTGTGGTGGGACTGTAGTTTAGTTGGGAAGGGGGGCTTCTGATTAGGATCTCTGATGGTCTGATATTCTTCTTTTGATATTCAAATATTTAGTCAAATACTGTCGTGATTTTCATGACTATCAGAAAATAATATTTGACTACCAACAACACATCTGGATATGCTGGAGGCAGCTACAATAACTAAGCCGCAAAAGAATGTGTTAAAAGGTTCATATAGCTCCAGAGAAGTGATAGCCGAGGGAAGTAACGACTTTCACGCCTCTGGACACACACACACACACACACACACACACACACACACACACACACACACACACACACACACACACACACACACACACACACACACACACACACACACACACACACACACACACAGAGACAGACACACACACACACACACACACACACAGAGACACACACACACACACACACACACACACACACACACACACACACACACACACACACACACACACACACACACACACACACACACACACAGAGACACACACACACACACACACACACACACACACACACACACACACACACACACACACACACACACACAGAGACACACACACACACACACACACACACACACACACACACACACACACACACACACACACACACACACACACACAGAGACAGACACACACACACACACACACACACACACACACACACACACACACACACACACACACACACACACACACACACACACACACACACACTCATTCCCAACTCTAATAAACCATTTCGACATTTTTGTTGTTGTTTTTGTGTAAAAATGAAACATTCTGTTGATCAAGTGGTAAAGTTAAAACAATGTCGAATTACATTTTTACCCCAAAACGCTGCAGAATAAAATGTAAATTATTCAAAAACAAATGAATTTGTGTTTCAGTTCTATGACTCATTTATTCAAACATTTAACATTTAACATTCTACCATATTACCTCCAGCAGGACCTCTCATCACTGCTCAACCTTTATCATTCATAAAACATACATGAATCCACTCATCTGAAGGATCATGGACAGTGGTTGGTCCGGGAGGCCTCTGTGGGAGCCGCCGGCCAACATACAGCACACCAGGGGGCCACATCGGCCTCTTCTGCAGAGGGGCCCTTCCTGGTATTCAAATGTGAGGAGCTGGGCGGGACCCACCTCCACCTTATAAGAGGAGGACGTCCAGGTTCCCCGACTGTATCTCCACCTCCACCTCCACCTCCACCTCCACCTACCACAGGGCCAGAAGAGAACATCTGCTGAGCCAGAACAAGAATAAGGTTATGAAACAATGGATGACTGACAAATAAGATTTACTTTACTATTCCCTGGAGCAGCATCTTGTTTGCTTTTTGACTCTTCATATTTTCTTGACAAAAAAGGGAGACAACTTTCTGTTTTTTTTTTTCCCACAACAACAAAAAAACTGCAAAGGATTGTATATTTATTTTTGATCTTTTTTTTTTCAAACAATCTGCTCATAGATAAGTGTTTCTCCTCAAAAGACTTGTGTTGGGGATGTTGAGCTCCGTGAAGATGGAAGCACATGATCTACCAGAGTGGAATACTTTCTACAGCGAGAACAGCGAGGTAAAGACACACATAACACATAATAACACATAATAACACAATCAAAATGCATTTAAAAAAAAAAACCTATGTTGTAATCAGAGTTATAAGTTAAAAGGTTTTCTTGGCAGTGAAATATTGAAAAGGCAATTTTATTTGCGTCCGAAAAACCAGCTGTAATCCTGCTTTGATGATAAATTATAAAAGAATATTATATTTTAGATCCACTTATTTAGAAAAAAAAATGTAGGAGTAGCATTATAATTTAAATAACGTTCAGTATAATAAAGTAACATTGAGAATCAAAACGCACAATTAACAATTAACCATCAGGTGAAATATACCTTAAATAATACGAAAAAGTACCAAAACAATCCTGTAAAAATCCCAACAGTAACTTTAAATAACATGTAAAATAGTAATAATAATAATAATAATAATACACCGTGATTTAAGTCATTTATTGATATATAAATAGCATCCTACATATTCAGGTTAAAGTGATTTGCTCATCAATAGACTTTCTTCTTTTGTCCGCAGCCGGAGAAGTGTTGCAACGATTCAGGTGTAAATGAAACGAGACTTTTCTTTTTCTTTTTCTTTTTCTTTTTCTTTTCTCCCCCATCACTAATTCAATTAGAGGTAATTCCATCAGCAGCTTCAGTTCTCACCTCGGGCTGATGACATTAAAGAGTCTGATAATATTTAACCAGAGATCAGGCCTCCAACTACTTTAAACCTCTTGTGAAAATTTTTTTTTTTAGATTTAACCAAGAAAAAACAAATAACACGGAATTATTCCTCTTTAACAAAAAAAAAAAATAAAGAAAATAATGTAATTTAAAAAAAAAAAAAGTTGAGCTTAAATAGTGAAGATTTAGTTGACTTGTGTTTTCTCGTCTGGTCTGAACCGAGAGGCTCCATGACGCGCTTTAAACGCATTTTTCAGGTTGACATCGTCGTGTGAAATCCATGTCCTCTCACTGAGAGCCTCATTGTGCATTGATAAGGAGTCTCTTCTAGAGTCAAACCGCTTTACTTTCCCGTTCAGACATTCACTTTAAGCACCAAAATCACCACCAGTTTAGTACAAGAGAAGTTTATTTTATTTGTTTTCTAAATGTTAATATGTATTTATTATTGTTGCATGAAAGCCAACTGTGTGTTTGGTGAATAACCAGATGTTGTTCCTCTTTTCCTCCAGATGTATTCCTCCCCCAGCACCATGAACTCTGGTCTGGGCTCCATGGGCTCCATGGGCACCATCAACAGCTACATCAACCTGAACCCGGCCACCGCCTCCCTCGCGGGCATGAACATGGCGTACCCAAGCTCAAGCCTCAGCGGCTCCCCGCTGGCCTCCATGGGCTCCGGACCAGGCCACATGTCCCTCTCCCCGGTGACCTCGTCCCTCAGCTCGGGCCCCCTGACCCAGCTGGGCCCGGGCGCTCCGGGCTCCCTGGGCTCCCTGACTCACTACCAGAACATGGGCCAGTCCATGAGCCAGCTGGGGTACTCCTCCGCCGCGCCCCTGAGCCGCGCCGGGCCCAAGGAGATGCCCCCGAAGCCCTACCGGCGCTCCCTGACCCACGCCAAGCCGCCGTACTCCTACATCTCCCTCATCACCATGGCGATCCAGCAGAGCGGCAGCAAGATGCTCACCCTTAACGAGATCTACCAGTGGATCATGGAGCTGTTCCCTTACTACCGTGAGAACCAGCAGCGCTGGCAGAACTCCATCCGCCACTCGCTCTCCTTCAACGACTGCTTCGTGAAGGTGGCTCGCTCGCCGGACAAGCCGGGCAAAGGCTCCTACTGGACCCTGCACCCGCAGTCGGGCAACATGTTTGAGAATGGCTGCTACCTGAGGCGCCAGAAGCGCTTCAAGATCGAGGAGAAGCTTGCCAAGAAGGCGGGCAAGGGCCAGGAGGGGGCTCGGGGAAAGGGGGCCATGGTGGGGATCACCTGGTGGAGGACCACAGCCCACAGGGATCGGAGGGAGCAGACTCCGCCCACTCGGACAACTCCCACCCGGGCTCCTCTGACGACCAACCGCATCCCAGAAACTCCCTAGTTCCGCTGGACTGCCCTCCGCTGTCCTCCTCACACCTGCACAGCCCACCTGTCTCCCTGGCTCCGTCCTCCTCCGCCTCGTCCTCCCTGTCCCTCTCGGCCACCACCTCCTCCAGCCCGCTCCTCCACTCCCAGTCTTTAGGCGCCCACCTCCTGCCAAGCGCCATGCAGCAGCACATGGACCTACAGAGCGACGCCCTCAAGTCCCTGGACCCCCACTACAACTTCAACCACCCCTTCTCCATCACCAACCTCATGTCCAACGAGCAGAAGATGGACCTGAAGTCCTACCAGGACCAGGTGATGGCCTACAACAGCTACGCCAGCGGCTCTCCCGTGGGGGCCAAGCAGATCTACGACACTCAGGGGCCGGCCGTCATGGACTCAGGCGCTTACTACCAAACTCTGTACAGCCGCTCGGTGCTCAACGCCTCCTAATGTGGACACTCAACCCCCCCCACACACACACACACACTCACCTGTCTCTAGAGGCGAGCCAAGCTGGAGACTTCTTTTCCTCTTGCCCTTTTCTAAAATGGACACCCCAGCTCTCTTTATCTTCCTCTTTCTCTCTCTCTGGCTCAAGTCCAGGAGACCTTGGTAGAGACTCGCATCTAAAATGGCTGCCATGTTTGAGGGACCAAAGGACAGTTTTTTAGTTTTTGTTTTACACAAGGACGGAAAAAGTCTGGACGAAGACATCCGACTGGTGTGTGTGTGTGTCAATACAGGAGTCAGATTCTGTCTTGTTGAAATTGGCTTTGTACAAAATGTAAATAGACATAATGCGGGGAGGAAAAAAAAAAAGAATATTTGCATTTATTTATGAAGGGAATACATTTTAATATATCTTGTATAGCGCTCTGTTGACCAGTTACAACCCAAATGTGAGAGGGTTTTTTTCTGCTTGAAGCAGGTGTTACTGCAGTGGGAGACCTTTAATATTATCTTTTTGCGTTACAACATTTCACACCACGTCCATCGTTTCCATCAGATCAGGCATTCGTTGATGTACATGTAGCTGATGAAGTCTGTATTTGTTATTTTTGGTTGATATGAAGAAGAAAAGAAAAAAAGAAGCCATTTTGTCCTCGCTGGAGCTCAGAGGAAACTAAAGCAATCTTCTGTAGCCAAAAGGAACGGGGCAAAGCAACTGTGGTAAAAACTATATATATAAAAATTAAAAAACATGTTGTGTTTATGTTTTTGTTACAGGAGCATTAAAACCAGATGCTTTCTCGACAGACTGTCACATTTAGAATCAGAGATAGCCGGTGCGGCATGTGGGGGAGCTCAGTCAGTTACTAAACCAGGAGGAGGGGGAGGAGATGCACTACGGGAGGATTTACATACAGTACTTTGCACTATGGAGCTCCCGATGGCCAGGTGGGCTGATAGTGTGTGTGTTACAACAATACTTGGGAGCGCCCCCCCCAAACACCCCCTCGCAATGTCAATGCGTCGGCTCAATGGGATCAGTGTAACAATGTCACTGGGTGTCAAATGACCCACGCAGTGCCGAAAAAGTGCCTTTTTCTTTAAATGACTACTGATCTGATAGGAGATCAATGTATCGACGATCTATTGAAGGATTATTCAGAGGAGGACACAGAGGGTTCAGGTCACACGGTGTCCTTTTGTGGAGCATATTTTTAAGAGATATGTCTTTTATTTAAGTTGCTTTTTAAACTTTCAAAGTGTGCTGATATAATATATTGTTGTTGTTTTTTTGTCATTGTTGTTGTTTTCTGTTGGTTGTAAATTTGATTTAAATGATTCATGTTTCATTTTTCTTATTAAAAAGGCAAAAAATGAGGGGAGAAATGGCGCGTTTGTTTTTTCTTGTTTCGTCAGTGATAACGCAGGAAGTGTTTGTTGCCGGCGAGGACGATGCGGAAAGCTTCTTCGCCGATACACCCAGTAGTAACATCTGTGTTTTTTTCACAGGCTTAGTTTGTTTTTAAGTAGTACTATAGTAAGTCTTTACAAATACTGTAAAAAAAAAAAAAAAAAAAAAAAAAAAAAAAAAAAAATCCAACTGAAATCAAGGTTTTGACATTTCCTGTATTAAAATCTGATTATATTTTTTTTAATTATATTTTTTAAATTCTGACTTAATGCAAGGTTTCCTCATTTTCCAAACATATTTTGCAGCACATTTTTCTTTTTAAAGTAAAACAAATTCAGGTTCCTGGATCACATATAGCTTAATGCTGACGGGACCTTGATGACTCGTCGATCAATCAATCGCAACTCCCTTTTCTTCACCCGCGTGGCGAGGCGCTGCTTCAGGAATAGCAGCGTCTTGTTGAAACAGCTCCTGACCAAATGACTGTGGTGTGTGACATGTCGGACTGGTAGACTAAACACGGCCGGATCACACTGAGAGCCTCAAAGCAGACCTCTGCACATGCAGGGACCATAGGCTCCCGGGGGCGGCACACACACACACACACACAGCGAGACTGGACCCCTCCAAAAACGACTGACCTGCCTCTGAACCCTGGTTTAGAAAAACTATCAGAACATCAAAAGAACGAAAACAGAGTAGAAGCAGAATATCTTATTTCATTCTGCCTGATCGGACCAATCGGATCCTTTTCTGTCCATCCCAAACTGTAAACATACAAACATCCTGTACGTATCAGAGCAGTGTTTGTATGGAAACCTGCTGAAAAATGTCAAGAGATTAAGTCATTTTGATGCATATGAAAATATGTTGTGCACTTCTACAGTGGCATGCTAATGGCTCCGTCCCTTTCCAGCTGCAGGAAAAATAACAAGTTACTTTATTGATCTTGGTTCCTGCAGCTGCCGGTCCCTGGCCTCCCGCCCTGTCGCCATGCCTCGCATCTACCTGTCTGCCTGTCTGTCTGCCTGTCTGTCTGCCTGTCTGTCTCTCCACTGGCTTTCTCCGCTGTTTGTCAGTTGTCACGTATTCACCGCGGCCCATTCTTCTCTGTCACGCCAAGCTCAGCAACCGTGAGATTAAAGAATATAGGCTGCAGCGACACGCACACACATATGCTAAAGAAGTAAGTCTCACAGTTTGACTTCAATTTCGATCGGTCTTTCATGATGCTGAAGAGCACATTACATTACATTACATTACATTACAGTCATTTAGCAGACGCTTTTATCCAAAGCGACTTACAGGAAGTGTATTCAACATAGGTATTCAAGAGAACTACTAGTCACCAGAAGTCATAAGTGCATCTCCTTTACCGGCACATAACGGTACCGGCTGCTTAAGAAAAATCCAGCATTTTCCACCCTTTTTGTTGCAATACAACATCAGAATTTAGGTCTTTCAATTAGCCCCACACACATTCACACAACCACACACACAACTTAAAGAAATGGCCACTGGTCTATAGTCTGAGGGGGAATCTAAAGGGAGTTCGTCACCTTGCAAACACAATAGTCCCTTTAGAGCAGTTGGCTTGATAAGATAGGCGTGCGCCCGCCTGATACGGTCTCCACAGCTACAACGCACACGCACACGCACACACACTCACACACACACACACACACACACACACACACACACACACACAGTTGGCCGCCCCAGGTATGACTAACCTGGCCGACTCTGAAATGTCACTCAGATACGTCCCCCTTTGCAGTAATCAGGTGACCGTGCTGATAGTGGTCGCATTCAGTCCGGGTTTCTCATGAAGGAAAAACAGATTAGAGTTTATCCACAGATAACATACTTGAGGTTTCGAGGGAGTAACAATGCAGCAGTTAAGAGTGGAACAATTTCGGCAACAAAAGGGAGAAAGAAAAAAAACCGTGTGACCCTTACATTTGTAACCTCTCGGTTGTAATCTGTAACCCTCAGCTGACCCAGATTCCAAACGGGAGACTCTTAGAAAATAGATAGGGGCTGCTGATAAGAGTCTGGATGTCACAAACGGCCACAATAGCCTTAGCTGAAATTTTTTGTTGAAATTTTCGGTGGTTTGCGTGATATCCACAAAATTGTTGTGAATGTTTTGTGCAGGAATCACTTAAAAAATCTAAAGTCCTAAAAAGTCAAATCAACATGTCGTAGCAGGTGTAACACAGTCTTTGCTAGTATGGGAAGTATGTGAAGTTGGTCTAAAGTTACCCTAAAGGTGTAAACTGCTTTAGGAAAATGGAAACAATGGCAACTGCTAGTTGTGGTTAGCATAGCTGCAAAAGCATAAGTTCTATCAGAACTGGGGAATATTTCTTAATTGAAAGAAGAACAAAGGGCGCCACTGAAGACAGTAAGAGGTTTTTGCTCTTCTCCTGATGGCTTCAGTAAGAGTTTGATTGACAGATGGTTCATCCAATCACATGCCTAGTATTTTTGGAAAAGCACCTGTGCAACTTTTTAACTAGATGTTTATCAATTGAAGGGTTTTCACAGAATCAACAGAATATTGTATTGTGATGAAACTTGCGGATTGCATCCCTGTTGAAATACTAAAACACGGCGAAAAAAGCGTGAATAACTCCACCATGCATGTAGATAGCCTCATTATCGCCCCAAATGTGTCTATTGTGTGGCCGTGTACTGCGGTGTACTTCACTGTGTACATTGCACAAGGACTCCAAATTAAGTGACAAAACACATTGTTGGTCCATGTCCTCCATAACAACATGTATAGTCTTTTCTATTGACAGGGCAAAACTAGAACGTTTCCAACAGCACTTTGATTAAGGTTTGGTGCTGTCTAGCCCATAGACTGTTTATAAGAAGTGGACGTAGTCATGGTGACCTCACCCATTGGTTTGTCGACTGCCGTTATGAAGCCTTGAGTTTGCCGATTACACCGTCGACATCTTGGAATACGTCCTTCACCATTTTTGTTTTTTACACAACAATGAACAGAAGTTTCCATATTCTGAATGCAGCAGAGTGACGTAGAGACACCGTATACAGTACTAGCACTGGTTCTCTCAGCTGTTTTGAATTGAAGCATAACTGACCAGTAAACAACGTTGATATGTTTCACTTGGCTTAAGTTCCATCTCCGGTTCAATATTCTGTATTTAATGATTAATGTCATCCCCATGATTAAAAAAAACAACCTTACATTGATTTTTACTTTCATAAAGAACACGGATGTCTAATTTAGAAATAACCTAAAACATGCACTCTTTTTTACAGAGATCTATTTTTTTCCTGGCTGGTTCATTAGACGAGAGAGGAAGGTGAGACACAGTGGTAGAGTCTTCCCATAGATAAGATCTTGTCAAAGACAGTTCGTGTCGCGTTTTGCATAATTAGCGACGGAGGTCTGACAGAGCTTTTAAAGAGAGTCGTCGAGGCCTTCAGATCTGAGCGAGGGAGAGGCTGCTGTCATTGTCAGTAAGATAGATATCTGTTACCTGAGGTGCAACAGTCTCTCAGCTCACCCTGTTAAACACTTGATGACAGCCACCCTCGGGGCTTTAGTGCTGGTGACAGCAGAAGCAAGCGTGGAGCCTGCACAAAGAGAGTCTGTGCTCAAATGAAAGTTTGAGTTTCACGCAAAAAAATAAGGGGTATTTTCTGCTGCTGCTTCTGCAGTTTACAACATTTAATCATATTTTAGCTTCTCTGCGTACTTTAAAATGCTGTCACCAACATATCCCAGATATTCCAGAAAATGATCGTGCACTGAAGTAGACTAAAAAAATAACAAGAAAGTATCTTTAAACAAAGTGGCATTTGTGTTTTTCCCTGTGCAGCAATGTTCCATTTAAAAGGTGTTTGATTAAACAGCTTATACAAGCACACACTGAAAGAAAGAAAGAATGAAAGAATGAGAGAAAGAAAGAAAGAGTGAAAGAAAGAAAGAAAGAAAGAAAGGAGACAAGAGCAGAGGAAAAGGGTGTTACGTGTTTTTAAGATGTGCCATGCAAACGACGCTGTGCATCCTGGATCCTGTTAGGTGGATGAACTGTTTACACTTGTTATTGCCTGAGGAGAGGGTGGGAATGAAGGGAGAGAGAGAGAGAGAGAGAAGGGAGAACTTACAGTTCAGTCCTCAGGCTATACTCTCCCTTTTTTGACAGGTCAGATATTTATGGAGAAAGGCTGTCTGATCTCACAGCAAATTTGCATTTATAAGGAAAGTCAGTTATTCACATAGGAAGTTTACAAGGACACTGAGTTAATTAGGTATTTGGTTGTAATGGCTCATGTTTATATTATTAAAACAAATTAAAAAAGTGACAGATTCAAATTCAGAGTCAGAATGAGCAGGGGAGGCAATTTGGTGGTTAACCAGGCAGACAGACAGTCAGAAAGACAAAAAGCTGTAAAGGGGCAGTCAGACAGACACTCAGTGGCTACAGCTTATAAAGAAGAAGACGAAGAAGAAGAAGAAGAGACAGTTAAAAAGTCCGCCAGGCAGTCAGATGGCGGGATCTCACAACAAATATACTTCTTTGTTCCAAAGTGGTGTTGAAGTTTAAAAAAAAATGCTCAACTTAAATGGGACGACTCGACGATTTGAAATCATTTGTGAGCTAGAAAATGAATTGTTGCAAAGACATGATGCGCCCAAATCCGAACATTTTGATGGGGTCTTTTTCATATTTCTTTTTTCATTCTCTCAATAGAATGAAGAAATTAACATTGAACTTATAATCATAATGATGAGTTATTGGTATGGAGCCTATAATGGGCAAAACACTGCTCAATAATTGACTATTACACTAATTATTATTCTTTGTAGAAAAAACAAATACAGTCAGATTTAAATAGAATAAAATGCTAAATGCAGCTATTCGGTGAGTGAGACAGTCAGATCAAATTGTAGAGGAGCTAATAAAGTTGGCGACAGACTGAATTGCTGTAAAGTTACAGTGGATTTACAACAGTATTTTACAGTCTTTCATTATATTTGTAACATACAGTTAAATGTTTATCCTCTCATGTTAATTAACAGTTAATGTTGCTGTTAACCATAGCAGCAGATCATTTATCTGCATAATCCAGTATTTTCTGTGAAGTGGCTGAAATACTCGACCCTATACAAATTCAGTGAGTCACTATCCATCTACATCGTACTGCTGATTGAAGGCTAATGTTTCTGCTATGATCATAGCACATATTTATTAATCAAACTGCTCATAGTCCACTTATTCATTTTTAGTGACAAGACGTGACCGGCTGCTCCTGAACATTTTGTATTGTCTTCATGATTATTAACCTGTAAACATCTCCGTTCATTTTTCATCTGGTCTGTTTGATTACATCAGTTTGCTACAATTGGTTAAGCAAGATCTTTAACGTTAGCTAGCATGAGCTCAAGTAGCTGTAGTAACGATAGCTGGCTAACAGCATAGCCAGCAAAGATAACATAAGATAAGATAATAAATAGTCAATTACAGTGTGAAGACGTAATGTTAGCTACCTATCTTTTGTTAATGTTTTGCTCTTATATGTAGAAACGAAAACCAGATGGAACGGAGACCTGGTATTGCCAAAGTTTGTCATTAAGACAAGAAAAAGTGATGCAGTCAAATCCTCTTTTTCCTCCTCTTCTTTTTCTCCTTTCCATTGTCATGTAGTTCATGCAGTACACATTTACATGCGTAAAATGAGTGCGTTATTATTTATTTTTCTTCTAAGTATTCAGTGCCATTTCAGTTTTGGAATACAAATATTGTATATGTAATATTGAATTGAATGTAAATTATTGTGTTTTTAAGTTTTTTTGTTGATGTGGGAATTGAAATGCAAAAGTAGCAGATTTTATTAACCTTCGTAAATTAACAGTTCCATACTGGCATATACTTTAAAACAACCATAAAACCCAGTTTTATTTCTATTGAATACTCTTATCCAATATACAAAAAGGTACTGTTAAAATAAATGACACTAGCTGCACTGTAAAAAAACAGTAAAATACTCTGCAGACAGTATTTTACTGTTATTTTAATGTGAAATTGTGAGGTGCGGACAGAAAGTCCCATGGACAAAAAGCTGTGGATAGATCTAAAAGAGCAGCAGCTAGTAAAGAAAGCAGGGAGACAGTCAGTCCACGAGACAGTCAGTTAGTATGTCATTCAGAAAGACAGACTGAGCGCCACTGGCCAGTGGAGACAAAGATAAGCTGTTGGACTTTGCACTGTCGGCCGTGGGTGTTGCAAAGAGGCCCGAGATAAAAAACTCTTGCCTGAATGCCGAACACAGAGTAGGCGGCTGATTGCATTTAACCTGATGTGGGGGAGACAATATTGATCAAAACAGGTCCAGGGACTCAGGAGCGATCATGGCAGGAAAAATAGACAGTCAAAAAAGCTAAAAGTCAGAAGAGCACGTTTCTCAAAAAGGTGTCTGGTCCTAATCCCTGTCTCGCTGGCTGAGAAGATGCTTTTTCCTTTTTTTTATTGATAAAGCGCAAATAACTAAGTAAACTGTACGATCCCTTCATTTGCTAAGTTCTTGATGTATTTAGTTTTAGTTTTCATAATCACTTTGCATTTGTCTTCACTGCATCCCGCGTCTGTTTGCACTGACCTAGTTCCTCTTCAAGTGTCAATAAAGTTTTCCCCTTATCTTATCTTAATTTGTGCGAGTAACATTGTCTCTGTTATGATTACACACTAGAGCACCTGGCGGTTTGTCAGATCCGTGGATTTCAAAATAAAAGTGTATTACATTGTTTCAGTGCAGTGTCTGGTCACAGGGTTAGCCTCGGGTGTTAAGAATCTGTCACCTCATAGGATAAAACACTGGCTGTGTTTCGGGACAGCCTCCTGTTTCTCCTCTATGGTTCCAGGATGTTTGGATATGCAGTGGAAGGGGGCGTGAAGAAAAATATCCTCAGGACTCTGCACGGCTCCCTCCTACTCGTGTGTCTTGCAGGGAGCCTCTGGTTGGATTTGATCATGTCGGGCGCTGTGCTCGGCGAGCACGGACACAGGGGGAAACCCCTGCATGGCGCGTTTGTATCACTCAAATAAACATTGATCCGTAATAACCGCCCTCACTTCCCAGATCCATGATATCACATGGCCCATCTAAATGATAAGTCCACTCCAACGTTGTTAATTAACTCAGGCGAAGCTAATATTGCTCGAAGCACATTGGGACTGGCAGACTGCCCGTAACATCCGTTACAAGGGCACTCAACAATTACACTGCCGAGGCACCCTAAGGCACTTCAACCCAAGTTGCTCTGTAA
This sequence comes from Anoplopoma fimbria, assembly GCF_027596085.1. Taxonomy (NCBI): domain Eukaryota; kingdom Metazoa; phylum Chordata; class Actinopteri; order Perciformes; family Anoplopomatidae; genus Anoplopoma; species Anoplopoma fimbria. The sequence continues at coordinate 28,126,929 of NC_072449.1, forward strand.
TCATGTCAATAGGAAGCAGGACTAAAATGTGTTTGATTGACTTGTTGAGTGACCACAGTAATAATGAAGGTTTGTTTGTTGCTAGCTATCTCACAGCTAAAGTCTCTTAGTAGTTGGTTTGTCCGGTGTCAAATTTTGTGGCAGTGACACAAGGTCAAAATTCGCTTCAGAGCGCCACATTGATTTTCCTTTTATACGGCCCAAAGAAAACAAGCACTACACATCCTCCACATTAACTGTTGGAGTTTTGAAGGAGCTATAAAGTTCATCTTTAAGAAACAAGCATTGCATCTTCTCAGAAGGCCATCAGCGGCTTCTAGTTAGACAGTAACATTTGTCCGACGCTAGTTCAAAACAGTTATCCACGATCTCAGTTCATCATTAGGAACATTTTGCATTAGCTGCTGAATAACTCTCAGTTCACACCTGGCATTAGCTTGTGTCCATGTGACCACTTGTGATCGAACTTCCCTTGCCTGTTTCCCAATTGGTTGTTGTTGGGTTTTTTTATCTTTTGGGTTTGGAATGATTTAATTTACTCTCTTGTGCTGACCAAATTAAGCGGTTAGTCAGCTATAGACTCAAAACAAATTATTTTATTTTACCCTGCCACTTAAAGGCTAGCAACAGCTACCCGCAACTTTTGGTGAAATGTTTTCAGAATTCAATATGTAATGAGTTTATGCTGTGAATCAATTAACACACCTTAAACGACCTTAACTGGGAATATTCTCACTTGGAGAAAAAAGTGGTTGAACATCATCAGCGCGACACCTATGCACACCCACACACACACTTACACGTCAGTTGAGTGGGCGATCCTTTAATGTGGACACACGTCCAAAACTGTCCAAACTGCTAAAAGAATGCGGCCACATGAGGCCCAGTCCAACTCCGAATGTGGTCTGAGAAATCGGATTTCAGTGCGTCCTGGGTGCGTTCACACCTGAGCTGTCCACTTGTGATTGGATCACCCAAAAAGCATGTTGATGCCGTACCGGGACAGCGCCATAGCGGTCCTTTGTGACAGCTGGCGGCAGTGTTGGAGCGTTTGATTAACCCCCAGATGTTACAGCCGGCCACAAATGTCATGCTTTTAGACAAGGAACAGAAGTGTTACTGGACGATGTATCGGTGGACGCCCCTCCTCTTCATTTCAATTTGAACAAACTAAGAACTGAACTGTGACAGTGTCAGGATGATACGAGGAGACATAAAATGTCCACAAGTGTGATGAGACCTCCAGGAATGTTCGCCAACATCTGGAGAGCATGTGTCGGGTCAAACGCACCGTGAAAGTGTGTGTGCGTGTGTGTGTGTGTGTGTGTGTGTGTGTGAGAGAGCTACTGGCTAGACTTTAAGACAACACTTGTTGAATTGACATGACAGCCACTACTATCCGCTGCCTTGTAAATCACAGCCATTGAGACACACGCACACACACACATAAGAGGCATAAAGACACACTGAGCTTGTCGGAGGCTGTGTTTGTCTCCATCTCAGAGATGGATGAAGACGTGTTGTCCACCCTTTGCCAAATGGACAGGATGTGATGGAGCAATGTGTCAGACTGCTCTGTTGAGTCTGGCTCCACTCCGACATCCAAACCGGACTTTACAGTGGAGGTTCGGTGCAGACCGGCTGAGAATTCTCAGCTTGAAACAAGTCGAATTTCTCCTTCAAGTCAGGTGTCACTTTATTTGTTCAGTTTTTTTATGTTTGTTGGCCTAATCCACGTGTCAGAGTAAACGTTGTGTAAAACATTGTCCCCCAAGATTTTCCTGAGAAATTAAGGTAAAAACATTGAAAATGAAGAGAAGAAGAAACAAGCATCAGGAGGGAAAGTCAAAGATTTTGACCAAATTCAAAAGCTTTTTATTTGGCTTAATTAAAAAATGTAATTTAAAATTAAATGGTTCAAATAAAGGGAGACACGTAGAGAGATAAAGTCATAAAGACAGACATTAGCAAACCTTAGTGATTTTTCTCCATGGCAATATGTAATATATAGCATATATCATCAATATGTGATAATAGGCTAATTCATTCATTTATTCTTTTGGTTGACATTGCATATAATGTTTTTTTTTTTTAATTTAGCTCTGTTATCTGCTTTTTATATGATATAAAACAAAGAGCGTTTTGTCTTGATATGTCTTTTGAAATTATTTGGCATCATTGCTGAATTTGGCCACAAAAGGTTAGTAAAATACACAAATTAAGAAAACTCCAAATCTGACAAATCTCTGATTAAAATAATAGTGCACAGAACATAGAACAAAGGGTCTTTTATAAATCAATAAAATAACAAAGCAAAATACATTTTGGGTCCATAAGCATCTCAGGTGCTCTTTTTGATGATGCTTTATAATAATAATAATAATAATAATTAAGCCTTTATTAGTCCCACAATGGGGAAATTATTTCTCTGCATTTGACCCACCCGTTAGGTGTCTTGCTCAAGGACACCTCGGCATGTTGCCAGTAGAGGGGTTTGAACCACCAACCTTGTGGTTACGGGACAAGCGCTCTACCTCATGTGCCACAGCCGCCCCCACCCACCTTTGGGGGTACATTTAATGATTCCCAAAATTGAAACACAGAATTCACAGAGGCTTATAAACTTAAAATATAAATAAAACTTGGCTCGACTTGATCTGCAAGGAAACGGCAGTGTTGCGAGGAAGACGGCCATGACTTGGCAAATATCCTCATGACACTGATTATTTGCTGCAAATATTTGCCCCGAATCAGAGGAATAATCTTTGTTTACAGCACAGACAATCTCTGATTGTTTAGTATTCTACCAGCTGAAAACCATATTTGCTTTGAGTGACTTTTTATCTGTGTATCATACAGTCGAGGAACGATGGAACTGATGGCCCTGAGGCTGGCAGCGTCGTTTGCCTTCAACAGACGAGAGCAACTACAGATACAATTAACACACTCATACACACGCATATGTGTTTTCATGACTTGTGGGGACATTACATTAATTTAGCCCTAACCCAAACCATAACCGCTACCTGCCTAACCTAACCTAACCTAAACTTTATCTTTACCTAACTTTGAAACTAGTCTTAAAAACACACATACACATCAGTAAAACACATTCACTTACATATCGTACAGTATACAGGTGCATGACAGTGTACAAAAAAACACATATGACCACTCACACACACTCATCATGAGTCATTACAGGTGTGCGTGTTAATGGGACCCACCCATTACCGGTTTCCTGCTAGGAATGGCTGCTTACATGCATGACATCACTGTAGGGCAGAAACCTTTTTCGAAAACTGTTACTTCTCAAGAAATGAAAAAAAAACATATATATATATTTTTTATTAAATACTTAGTTGGTGTTGTGTCTTTATATATGGTCAGATACTCGCGCATATGGAGATAAGTGGTTTTTTCCATCATTGATGGGACACCCATAAATACTTGTAATAACACTCTGCTAATATTGGCTCCACAGGTTTCTTTTACATAGAAACTTTGCATTCTAGAAACGTATAAACTCCTAACGAGTATCCCTAATACACAGCGTTTAACAATGACTAGCTCCAAATCCCCAAAACCAGCCTGAAAGTGAGGAAAATCTGAAAACCTTGCATGATAGTCTATGGCGCATAGCCTGATAGTTGAAGGACAATGCTACATCATGATTGGCCAGTCTGCATTGAAAGGGTGATACTTGCCTAAGGGGTCAAGTAGCTGCAGCGGATAAAATCTGCAGCCGCCGACATTTTAATTTCAACCAGCAAAAGTGATAAATGAGAAGCCTGCTCTTAAAAACTGAAACAAGATTTTAAAAAACATTTTTCTTTTACAATTTCTAAATCTTCTTCTGGGGGTAAGGGTGAACTCAAATCAAGCTGTTTGAGGGCAGTGACTAAAGGCCCTGAGACGGTCGCACCACCGTGACAACTGCAGCCAGGCACTTAGAGTTCATTAGCTGTGTGTGTGTACAGCTGGACACACACACACACACACACATGTAAGTGGGGACAATATAACAGCTGTGGCCGCGGGCGTAGTGCTGTGAAGGCAAAAAGTAGCCGAGAAGTCAGAAGAGCACGTTTGAATCCAGACACAACGCGGGAAAATGTGGGCTCGAAAAGTGGAGGAATACTTTGCTGTTGACTTTCTTCAACCACAAACAAGTTGTAGAGAATAAGCACCTTGAGATGTGGATGAAGAAAATGACACTGATATCAACATTAATATCTGCGCTTATCCAGTCTGCGGGGGAACTTAAAACGTGCAAGCAACAATGTAAAGTGCATCCACACAGGTTTGAAGGGCCTTTGCACCTGTCCATGGGAGGACACAGATGTGCAGGTGATTCTGCTTGATTAGCAGCTGATACTTTCACCTGGAGGGGCGGAGCAACTCACACCTTTGTGACTCTTTCAGAGCCAACGCAGTTGGATGTCATGAGGAAATTTACAGCGCGGCTTTGTCAACATCGAACTGAGAGTGAGCCAAGACAAACAGAGATCCGTCTGTGGTTGGATCATAAAGTGGGCGGAGACTTTAACCACATACTATGTTTCTTTTTAAAGAATTTATTCAAATATGTCAGTGGTATAAATATTTGTGTAAATGTCACTTCTGTACGGTATGCACATGGTTTTCTAAATGAAAACAGACCTTTTAAAAAAATAAGACAGTTTTTTTGGTTCTCACGTCATAAGAAAAAAGGTTAGCTTCGTTTTATGGTTCCGTTATCGCTAAACAATACATTTTCCTGGAAAAAACTATGTGAATTGGTACAGATTATAGGGATTTTTTATTTTTTATATAGTTCATAAGCAGTTTTATAATTTTTGGAAAAGGCCCCGTTCCATTAAAACCCAAGTCTTTTTTTTTTCTTTATAACTTGAATTGTATGATTGCCAGTGGACAATTTTCACATTTTAGCTTGAAGACATTTTTAAAAGGCTCTCAGCCTTCATGGTCAGTATCAACAGATGAGGGATGGCTGACAGCCCCCCACCGCACTAACTTTCACCGACATGTTACTGTAGCTCATTTGCTAATTTCCACTGCCTCCAATCAGAAACCCCCTGGCCAGGACCAATTAACAGCAACACACACACACATACACACGCACACACACATCAACTGAGAGTGTAGAGCGGCACCCAGCTGGGCCCCGTTAGTGGCCCTCCTGCCACCTTATTGTGCTGCCTCGGTGATAAGAGGGGGTTTAAAGTTAACACACACACGAGAGACAGGAGAAGAATCACCTACTTCACTGTCTTTCTGTTGTCCCTGTAGGAGAGCCCACGTGTTACCTGAACCGGCTCCTGAGCTGGTTTTGACACAAAGCTGCCACTGGGAACATAGTGTAGTAACCAAACTTCATATGGGTTTCCTACACACCTGGACTTGACTCTAGGAGCATTGAAGTGATTGCTTTCAATGCAATGTGGACGAGCAGTCACACATGGACTGATATATAACGGTTGGTTTAGCAAAGATCCTGAAGTCCAGCTGAAGACCACAAAATATCTGTCTAAGTGTCAGATTGTGTCATGTTTCAATAACTGTTCGAAATCACAAACCAACCTACTATTGATTCTATGAGTATGAAGTAAAATTGATTAAATAGTGCGTGAACACTGCATAGTGGGTTTTGTGTACACGGCAAATATACTACATAAGCAAGAATATCGTTGTATAAGACTTGAGCTCACTGCACATACTCAACTGCCCCACAATCAGTGTGCGACATACGGTCCAAGACCCCTTGATTGACACTTCAGGCACCCTGAAAGCCTCAAATGCTCTAAAATCATAATACAATAATTTGTCACTTGTTTTGTGCTAAAGTGTCATTTAAAAGTGTAATAATGCCCAGCAGTTTTCATAATTCAAACTGCAAATAATTTATTCATAAACATGAATAGTGAGTGTGTGTTTTTCTTCCGTTAAAGAAAATAGCCGGCCAGAGCCGCAACTAAACAGACCCCCTTTGGACAAATTTGATCCAGGGCCTTTCGTGAGAACCAGCACATTGTCTCTCCTCTTCTTGGATACCAGGAAGGCAAGTTAAGGACAGGACCCCCAATTGCCTCCTGGGTTATTCGCACACTGCCCACAATGCATTGCCCCTGGGTGCCTTGAGTGTCTTTTCAGTTTTTTAGCCAGGATAAAAGCTATTAATACGTTTGAATATGTTTGAATATGTTTTCATGCGAGAAGTAAGCGTTTAGATTCCCAACAGGTGGTCAGTCTATTTAGGAATTTGTTGTGATCATTTTTGGGGATGTGACGTAGCTGCTGGTTGGGTGCCATGGTACCGGACTGGCCGCTGCTCGGGAATACATGAGTGTGAACATTCAGTGGGTAATATGCAGTACTTTGTGACTGAGTTTGTAGTATGCAGTGCGATTTCAGAAGCAGTAAATCTATGGGCGGATGTTCTCATTTTCATTTTCTAATCCTCCTCAGGGAGCTGAACCACTACTGGAGCTGGAAGTGTCTTGGTGAAGGTTGCGTCGATATCCAGAGAGAGATGATTCCCCGAATATTCACTACAAAACACAAATCCCGTCTTCAGCACTGTTGTGTGTCCTTTCTACTGAAACCCCGAGAAAAACAAGGCAGGACTGTTGAGACAGATCGCCGGCGGACGACGGCTAACACGGTTTTGGCGCACGGCCTTAAATGGGGCAGAGTTGTGTTATGGACGTATCCATCCCGTCTGTCATCCTTCAGACTGTTTTCCTACCTTCCCAAAACCCAAAATGGACGTGGTCTGAGGAGGGGGATGCTGAAGAGGAGGAGGAGTTGGGTGCCAGGACGAAAAAAGCACTGGGGGAGAGGATTGAAGGCCAGTGGTGGGGGGTAGGAGGGAGGGAGGGGGTGGGGGAGGCAGCTACTGCCAGAGGATGAATGAGAGCTACTATGTCTGCCGGCTCCGGACTCGTGTGCCTGTGTGCATATGTGTGTGTGTGTGTGTGTGTGTTGAGTGTGTGTGTGCGGCTAAACGGAGCTCCTTGAGGAGAACCCGACAGCCTCTCACGCTCAGGTAGACAGGCTCCACTTATTTCCACAGCACAGGCTGAAAACACGCGGCGGCTGTGGACCGGGTAAAAATGAATCAGGCCTATGATGATTCTTTAATAATCACCAACAACTATAAGTTTTCAGCTCGGTAGTTAGGGTAATTAAGAGAAAGCAATCTTTGGTCAAGTGCAGCCTAAAAAATGGAACTTGTTGGCGTGTGAGTGGACACAAAAACTTGATATTGATGATATTTTACATGCAAATGAATCATCATCGTTTTCCGTAATTACTGACGTGTAAGTGTGGCAAACATGGTGAAATAATGGCATTTTCATATTTCACAGCTGAACCACTGCACTGTGGTATATTAAACCAAACGTAGTCTCTCCTTAAAGGCCCTGAAAACCTATTTTCTCATTAGTTTGTTAGTATCACAGATGGATTCTTATATGAGACACTGTTTTCTATTTATAACACTTTTGGTTGTTCAATCCCAGACATTTCTCTATTTGTGTTTTTAAAAAAAAGATGTCAAGCAGTTTGGGGCACCAATCACGATTTAACAACTATTGATTTTGAATGGGATGACAGTTGTCGGGTTGTTTGCCAATTTTACCAGCACTGTCAATTTAAATCTGTTCCGACCCTACAGTTCAGATGAGTAGGTTAGGTGAGTTTTAGGGAGTTTAACTTTTACTAAGTGAGGTTTGTGCTTTTCAAATTTTTAATTTGATTGTTGCTTATCCAGTCCTGGATAATAAATGTTATCGAAAAAAAGTTGGAATTTAAGTCCAAATTTTAGTCATCAGTGTTAGAATTTGAATTACTATCTGACATTAAATGTCAGATAGGAAATAAAGGGAGACGCTTGGACAACAAACAAGAAAAAAGGGGACAGAAGACGCAAACATGCAATGGTTCCACCATGAAAAAGTCACACACCTCCGTTGTAATGGTGAGTTGAGGCTGCTTGCCATTGATGCCTATTGCTACACTTTAAGCTATCACTATTCATAAGAGATGCATAAAGCTGCACAGGAGTAGAGGTGAAATATGGATGGTCAGAGTGGCTGCCATTTTTTTGTGAACCGTTGCTATTGACCATTCTAGCAGGCTTACTTCCGTATAAACCAGCAAGACTTAAGGCAAGTCGCAGATTTACTGAGGTGAGGTTTTGCATTAACTAAATCAAGCAGGGAAGTATTTACATTGCAAAGCGTAGAGTAAATGAATAAAATGTAACATCTTGATGCTTCATCCACACTCTTGTCACGCCACTGTTGTCGTAGGAAAGCACACTGCAGACACCAGGTAACTTACAGCTTTGTTTGGCTCATTTTCTGTAACCGGTGTAACATTTAGACTAGCTAGCAAACTAGTTGACAGGTGGCTAGTAAGCTACCTTGCCAATTCCACCATGCTTAAATGCTACACTGGTTACAGAAAATGAGGCCAACAGCAGCGGCGACAGCGCTGGATCAAACGGTCCCTGCCTCACTCCCCGACGCTCTGGAGAAGGACATGTTACAAGTCGAGATAAGAGCGTCAGAACTGTCTACGTCTTAAATCAAGAAAATGCCCTGAAGTGATGATACATGCACTAAATACCTGAAAATCCACCTTTTTATTTATTTAAATGTAAAGACTGCTAATTTGTAAAGCGCCAGTAGGCCCATGTAGTCACGCATCAGCATCCTTGACATCAGAGGAGGTTCAGTTAGCCCTTAGGCCATCTTGCACTGTATTTGAATAGTTACTGTGGCCTGGAGCCGTCCTTATTGTCCCGTCTTTTCGCCACCACACCCATAAGCCACCTTAGTTAATAAGCGAGATGCAGAGTAAACAGTAGGACTCAGACTTCATGTTCCTCATCGCTCCGAGTCAAGATATTTGTGTATTTGCATTGAGATCCCCCCCCTAAAGAAAAAAAAAAAGTATCTGTAAAACATGGCTTGTGCTTTCTTTTCAAACTCTACTGAAACTTTGTTTTTGGAATTGAAGAAGGAATGTCGGAGCCTGAAACTTCTTACTTCTTACTCTCTGTCTCTTTCTCTCATCTCCCCTATTCTGTCTCCCTCTGCGTCTCCTCCCTCCCCCCCTTCCACTTTCGCTCCCTCCTGTCAAAATAAACACATTGAGAGCTGCCCTTCTTTTCATTCAGACGCTCCGCGCCGACAGCCACATTCAGGGCCCCGCTGTCCTCCTGTGTGTGTGTGTCCTGTGTCCCCTGAATGTCCGTGTGTGTTTCTCTAAAGTATTTATAGCACGCATTGAAAAGAAGCTTTTTTTTTTCACAACCCATCCCTCGCCCTCCCCCCGCCGCGGTATCTGACATAACCAGCACTGGGTTTCTCTCCGTGGCCCTGCGTTCCTGGCAGATAGAGGGGCCGCCGACCGCCGCCGGGGGAACTTTCCTGGCTCGGGGAAGCCGTGGGACAATCACACCTTTCATGGGCCGGAGAGAACGCCGCCCCGTCCAGCGGCTCTTAGGCCACGGCACGGGGGAATTTCTCTCCCTCCCCGGACCTTCTCTCCTTTTTCTGTTACTGTCTCCTGTGTGCCACTTGTTCATTACTGCCACCAGCATGCTCTGCTATCCAAACTGACTGTTTTAGCTAGAACTTTGTCGCTGTATGTTGTTGCTCTTTGGTGCTGCAACGGTGTAATTTCTCCTTGAGGGTGATAAGGCATTTTAATTTTATTCGGAAAATTAAGGTAGTGGTGTTATCACTGTTGTAATAGACAGAAGCAAAACATCCAGATTGAAATTACATAAATTGGTACTATAGGTTGTAAAGCAATGTAGTTGCACTATTGTACACTATTTACTCAGTATAGTCAATAAAATGTAAGGCATAAATCACTTCATCATAAACTTCATTCTTCAAAACTGCTAATAGCTAATTGTCATAATTTTAACAAACGTATGCTTAAATAAAGAACACGGTGCTCCTAAAATATACCAGCTGACATTGGCTCCCAAATCTGTTACTGTTAGCATGTTTCAATATATCAGATTGGAAAAAAACACCTCTGAATTCCTCCATTTTCGCACCAAAGTGAAATTTTGCACTGAAATTATTTACAAATACGGTAGAACCATTTTAAAATACAAAGATTTAAATTAAATGGAGCAGCAAATTACTCAAAACAGTAAGCTAGGTTATTAGGGCTGTAATCATCAAAGCCTTTTTTCACTAACACTAACCCTAACCCACTCAATCACCACACCTCCCCAAGAAATATAAATCCAGTCTGAATGGGGCTTAAGTCAAGTTCATGTGAAGATGGTGGAACATTCAGAGTGGTTTACAAAACTTTAGTGATATCCCTCTCTCTGACAAGTTCCCCCTTTTTGTCATTCATAAAGTCGGAGGGGTCATTTAGAGTGTTATCACTACATAACTAAATAATGATACTGTACATGAGGCAAGCTGTTTTTGCATGATCGTGAAGTGATCTCAAGAAAAATGTCAAAATCATGACACAATCATATTATACCGGTCTATATGTCATGTCCTCTTCAGCCTGCTGTACCTTCTCACAATCCTTCTCCACCCTGTTTTTCTTCCTCAATCTTTCCCTGCAACTTCTCTCCCCCCTCTTCTCCTTCTCTTCCTCTCTCCCCTCTGAAACCACCATGGGGTTTACAAAGCTACCTTTTTGCACGTTTAAATTTAGAATCACCTTCTTTTGGGCCACAACTGCTACTGGAGGTTGTAGGGGGGAGTTTAAGAGGAGGATGGTGAGAGAAAGAGAGGGGAAGGGGTAGTTGTAGGAGATAGAGAGAGAGAGAGAGAGATTTTTCTAAACTCGCCCCTATAAAATTGGCAGGTTTCATGAAAACTAATTTGGAAAGGCTCAGTTTGGAAGCGCGAGAGGGGGGCCGGTTGTGATGTTGCGCTGTGCGCTTCCCGTAAACGCGCTGAGTAGCTTTATTCAAAGATCTGCGGCGAAAAGGCCAAATAAAGATCAAATCAACACGGAGGAAGCTTGCCGAGAGGCTAGGGTTTCTGTGCAGCGGTGGGAGCAACCTGGGACATGGAACATAACCATAAAAACATAAAAACGAGTGGCAAATCAGTGAAAAGTTCCTGGTTTTAATGAATGCATTGATAAATGCAGTGAAATATTCATCATTGCAGCTCAGCCATCTTATCTAAAGCACGTATCCGTACGTGACACAGCGGTCTGATCTTATAGAAATAAGTGATTACCTACCCTAACTTAGATGGATACGAATAATTTTAGTTCGGCCTTTTCTTAGGTGGCTGAATAGTATTTTTCTGCTTCTAACGTCCAAAGCCGCTTTACTTTGCATCCGGACAGATGTTTCAAGACTCCTTTGAGAAAAACTGTAATTTTACCTCACAGAACAGGGGGGTATATACATACAACCCCACTTCAAATTCTCCAAACAAACCCAAACCCTTTAATTTACAAACTTAGCATAGCTAATGTTGACTCAGCTTGTGCTGTCATTCACATTTTTCATAACCTCATTGATCAGCTTACTTTGGTCCTTTTTCCTAACGGCTGAGTGGGTGTTTCCATCTGAAAAACCCGGAAAAGGAAAAGGACCTTTAAAGGTTTTGAGTAATTCTTTCACCTGTGCTGAAAATGTGCTAGCTTTGTCTCAGGTGGAGCTGGCCATGACAAAGTTTTACCGGGCCACAGGATGAAAACACACAGACACACACACACACACACACACACACACACACACACACACACACACACACACACACACACACACACACACACACACACACACACACCCTGACATGGATCAGCAAAGGGGTGGGACCAGCCCTGCAGAGCAGTCTTGCATCCTGGTGTCACGTCAGCCTTTTTAATTCCTTCCAGGAACCTGTGAGGATTTTCACCGTGCTAACAATGTGTACTCATGCATGACTCACACACACGCACACTAACACGCACACACACACACACACACACACACACACACACACACACACACACACACACTCGCAGCAAACCACTCTTTCTACCCATTCCCCTCTTTCCCCTTGCGTGGTTGTGTGCTTGCTTTCGTGTGGAAGTGCGTGCCCCAGAAACGTCTCAATCTAGCACCCACATCTCTTCAACGTGGTCGGTTGCTTTTTCAGTTCCCTATCCTGTCATCTCCTCACACACTTCTCCACACTGAGCTGCAGTGACTCCGCTCTCTGTCCAGACTCCATCATCTAAGGCAAATCGAGAGCAGTCAATGTTTCTTTCATAAAAGGCTGCATTGCGCCTCATCGTAATTTCTCCTAAACCTCAGTTTGGCCAGAAGCCCCCCCTGTATCTATAGGCTCATTCAGGGCAGGGCACGCAGTCGCCGAGCGTATCGCTGTCGCCACGCTTAAAAACCAGGCGTCTGCTTTTTCAGGGATGAAGAAAAGAATGCTGTTCCACTCATGGATACAGATGTATTTTTCTTTTAAATCTGAATGAAATACCATAGCAATTCTCTGCATTTATCATTATAGTTTTTGCAGGTAAAGAAATCAACTTGTGTTTCAGACTAACAGGAAATGACACACTATATGCACTGATGTTTGTTAATACAACTTAGAGAAAGTTGAATCTTTCGTTTTTATTTTTGTTTTCTGAGGTGTTCCTGGAGCTGATTCACCACCATCAATAACTCACACTTCTTAGAGTGCATCCAGATGTTTTTCAATATACTGACTTTTGTCACTTCTGCAGTGTGAACTCAAATTCATTAGTATGTATTTTAGTTTTTAGAAAAAGCTTGGCTTGAATACATGAACAACAGCGTAACAATTAACCAAAGATTAATTTAAAAATTTAAAAAAATTCTATGAACAAACCAAGACCTTAGCTTTCATTACTAGTTTTTTGTTTGTTTGTTTTTTTCCAAATTTCCCTAAAAACTGAACCAGAACCACATCTCGTAGCATCAGACAGTGGTCCCCGCTTCACATTTTAGAAAATGATTGCTCAAAGGTTGAATGGAAGCGAGCGAGATGCTGTTCAGAGCAAACAGAGCAGCACTGGGATAGAACTGGTCGGACTGGTTTTCTTATAGACTCTAGAGATGGTTACGGAAAGGTTCAGGGGTTTGTTTATGAGCCCTTCCCATTGATCCCAAAATTTCCATACAAGTGTTTTTTTCCTTCTATTTCCTCTGGTTTCATCATAAATTATGGAGGTGCACGCAGGTGGCATATTTATCAAAATCAACACTCGTGTTTGGTCATCAACACATTTACACACTTAGCCTTATGGAGGTGAACTATGTAATCATCGTCCTCGTGAAAACACTGCTGATGCAAAAAAAAAGATGAACAGCAGTCTGTAAATTACCTTTTGAAAATGAGCCGTTTATCAGCGGACAAGCACCTGCCTTCCTTTTTCCTCCATCTGGGCTTTGTTTGAAGTTGAATGAGACCGGCAGAAACCAAATAAAACGCCTCAGGGCTTGTTTGCTTGTAAAGACATTTAATTAAAAACTTGTCGTCCATTTAAAAGAATTACATGACTTATGGGGAGGCGGAGAGACGGACTCTATGAAACACCAGTGAGGTTAAAATGGCAGTAGGAGTTTTTAAAAATGGTGACATGGCAGTTGGATATTTTAGGAAGTAACGGGTATAAGAATTTTTCAGAATCAGATTTTGGGTGTAATACGAAGAACTGTGAGCAACAATTGGGTCAGTTTTGAAAAAGAAACATTCTTATAAAATATGATATTTGGCTCTTTAAGCGACTGTTTACACTGTGACATTGGAATGTGGTCAGCGTTTCTGCTAGCCAGTAATCAAATGGCACAAAGATGTTTGCAGCTAGCTGTGTTGAATTTGGATTTTTTTGCACAGCCTGTTCCACGGTAACAAGTGATGCGTTGAGTTATATTACTCTCATGTTGCTATGCTACGTTAAGCGGCCAATCGTCATCGTGACAGCATCCATTGGTTTAGGGACAAACGTTTTGAAGCCTCGAGTTCGGCCATTTTGCTGACGCCATACGGCCGTCGCCATGTTGTTGTTTTTTTGCAACGGAGGAACGGAAGTTACCATATTTGGAACGGCGCTATGACTTAGAGACACCGTATACGGCTCTGGTAGCGGCCTGTCTATCACAGTAAGACCGCACTAAAGCATACTCTGCTTTATGGTCTGTTTGACTCTAAATGGAGCATCATTTACTAAATGAACATCATGCTGTATTGAAGAAGACTTGAAACTAGAGATTGAGACCATAAACTCATGTTTACAATGTTTACTGAGGGAATAAATCAAGAGAGAAGTAGAGTCATTTTCTCATAGACTTCTAGACAATTTACTTATTTTTGCAACAAGAGGAGTCGCCCCCTGCTGGTCATTAGAGAGAATGTAAGTTTTAAGACACTTCCTCATTGGCTTCACTCGACTGGTCGGGAGGTTGCCGCTTGGCCAACATGCAAAATTACATAGAATGATAAAAAAAACGTGCAATCATATTTTAGCATTAAACTATTCACACCGGTGATGCTAATTTGCAACAACACTTTTTCAATAAAAGGTTCGAATGGATTGGTGTAGGTAGAGGATCAACTGGAACAGCAGTCATTTTGACATGTCATTGCCGGTGTCATTAACACCATGAATTATGGTGCCATTAGTGTGACGCAGTCATTCCAGTGAGCCAGCATGCACAATACCAGGGCCCCGGCCCACCTAAATGGAACAGGGCCATAATTGGTGTTATTAATTACGCCTGTGTTTACCCTGCGATGACTTGACAGAGCGGCTGTTGTGACATTGACCCAGAGCAACGTCTGTCAGTCTGTCTGAGGTGATTTGTTGCACAGCCTACTGTAAGATATTTTAGTAAGTTCTTTTTTAACTAAAGGTTTTGAGTGATTCTGAGTTCCCTCTGGTAAGCAGTTTCTACAGTGTGTAGGGCTTTTATTGTGAAAGGTAAGAAAGGAAGGAGTGGATTTGGTATGTGCTGTATTTTATTAATGTTGAAAGAAGTGATAAAGGTTTGCTGTCTGGTTCAGACCATCGGTTTGTAAGAATGGTTCGGACTCTGTTCCGCAAGACGTTATTTGGTTGATGCCTCTATTTGCGATGCAATAGCTTTTTTGTTCAGAAAAAAAACATATTTACGTTCCGCGTGAAAGTGATCATGACAATAACAATGGTTTAAAAAAAGAAATTGATGTGGTAATTAATCAAATAAAAGATAACAGCCCTGTTGTGTTAAGGCCTTAAAGGTTCTTTTGACTAAGACTTTAACAACTGAATAACTTTAGTAAATCTAATTCAACAGAAATGCTACCAGGATTTAGAGAAACACTGTAGTTTACCTACGTAACTTTTTCTCTTTCTTAATATAGCAATCTAAATCTATATAACTGCTACAAGTAACAGCAGCTGGGACTCTTTGCCACTGTGCATTTTAGGATCGTATTTAAATAACAGTTACATAACTGAATACAGAAAAATAATCCAACACCAGCAATCTTTATGCAGCTCCGCTGACCTCTGAGCCAATCAAAAGGTTAAAGTTAAAGGGAGAATTGACTCTTCTGATTTCTGTCAATCAAAAACGGAGACATGAGAGCTACAGGATCTGAAATTCTGCTTCCCACACACACATGCAGTCACACAACCTCTGTCCCAGACAAAACCATAAACAGATAATACACACATAAACACACTCACTGACAAACAACGACTGGACAGGACCGAATTAGTGATATGGTGGGTTAATCTTCACCCACAAAGGTGCAGTCCGCCAAAAACTGAATAAATAACACCACCATTCATTCACTTTTCCCTTTCACGGCCGCTTCCCCTTTTCCCCTCTGCTGGTTTTTCGCAGAGAAAACACAAACACGCACACAAACGAGTTAAGATGAAAACGCTCAAAAACAGCGGCGTACACCGACGACAGAGAGGCACGCGGACCAGTGCACCATAGAGACTGAACATAGATGTACATGTGTAGACAAACATGGACTGCACACGCAGACTGAGAGATGCACACATGGGCTAAACATACAAGTGTGAAACACAGTTTCTTTCCCCACATTTGGACATAAATAGCTGGATAAATAGAAAGGCGAGAGTCCGTTTTTAAAAGGACCCGGTTGAAGTGGAAAGAGGGTCAGGCCAGTTCTCGGACGCCTGAGAGGAAACACACACCTCAACTGACCCAAAGTAGACTGGACGTTCTCATGCAGTTGGCCCTCTATTTCTTTTTTTATGACTTTTTTTTTTATTGGCCCTCTATTTCTTTTTTATGACTTAAAAACACGTACTGCTTCACAATGACCCATATTTGGTGTGCTCAGGCCATGCGTCATTGAATCGAGCCAGTTTGCAGTATCAGGCCCAACCCAGGCATTTTTTGCTGAATACATACAGAATAGCTAAATAAAGCTTGATCAATTTATGATGTTTTCTTTGATACATCTGCTGTTAAAATGCTCAGTTTAAATGTTTCCCAATGTACAGCGATGTAACGTAGTGGCCTCATCCCTTTATTCATTAAATACGTAGACATAAATGGAGTAGAAGGAAAGCTTCAGGTGAGACCAGCAGAGAATACTGGCGACTTTAACGCTCCAAAAAAATTACTTCTCGGCGTTCTCCACGACGGAATGTTACATAGCTCGCTCATGCTACGAGAAAAGCTGTTTGCGTTTGTAATAGAATATAAGAGAAAGCTGCATTTTATAGCTACATGCAATACTAGAATAATTACATAAAATAGTAGGCATGAAATAATTTCATTTATTACCATAGTAACACATTGACATGCATGTAAGTATTTTTGCTACATTCAAATGCAGCATCTGTATAAAGGCAGAGATGTAATCTTGGAACCCACCGCTCATCGTCTGCATTTTATTGTTTAAGAATTTAAACGAAAGAAATCTTCTGTTGGCTAGACTTGAAAAGCAAATGAGAGACAACTATGTATGTGAATGGATGGGAGAAAACAGGAATTAGAGTAAACATAGAGAATGTAAAGCTTCTTCTATTGGTGACGTGAGTTGTTTTGACATCTGTGTCTTTTTCTATATTACCGGCTCCTTTTGGTAACATGAAACTTATTCTGCACTGTATTTATGATCAATCCTGTTACTGATATGTTGTTTTTAAATGTTAAAAAATGACCAAAGGGACTTGTGAGGGAAGGCTCCTCATCAGGACACACTGGATTTAAAGAGTCTTAATTGGCTCACACCTTGTTTGGCGTTTAGTTTGACAAACAGATCCAGGTGGTGACGGACAGAAAGGAGAGCTGGCCCCGGCTCAGGGTCTGGAGTAACAAGTGGGACATTTTGGAAGTTCGACTCGCTTGTTACTCTGCCAGCGAGGTCGGTTTTCGGAGACAGAGGGAAGCGAACTGTATCAATGGAGAATGTGTCCCGCTCCAGGTACAAGGTGAGGTTCCAGTGGAAGCTACACAGAACAGGTCCAGTTGGTTTCCACAGTAAAAACAGAGAGGGAGAGAGAGGGTACAGTTAGTGCAGCTACATCCTCGATCTGTTTCCTTCAAAACATCCGCTCCATGAATTAGACATCTTATTTACCGAGTGCACCCCCCTCCTCCCTCCATTCGCCCCGAACCTCCATCCCACTCCCTCTGCTCCTCCCCTCATCCTCCTCCTCCTCCTCTGGCCGAACAGCATCGCCCCGCCCATCTCACCCCTCTCCTCCGTGTCCCCTTCCCCTGTCTCCTCTCATTGGCCCAGAAAAAGGAAGGTTCTTTAAAGGTCTTTGGTTACCACGGCGGTTTTGCTATAAAAACCGCGATGACTCAAAGGGCCCTCTGAATTCTCAACAGGAAAAAAGAAAAACCCTACACATCAGAATAAATAAGCAACTGTGGTTCTAACATTTATTTTTGGTGCAATAACTCTTTCTTCTTAAACAACATACATGTATCACTTTAAAATAAATAAGCACTTAATATATTGGTACCACCACTATTATTATATTTACTGTGAACTACAAACATTACTTCTCAACTTTAAAAAGAGAATAAGAAGTGAAAAATATTGGCAAACTGAAACTAAATAAAAACAAAATCCTTTTTTAACAAATTAGAACTAACTTGAAACATTAAAATCTGGTTAAGAAAAGAACAAATATACAAATAAAACTGAGGTAAATTAATTTCAGTTTTTTTAAATCTATAATATATAGCGCTGCAGTAATTTGTCCTAAAACCAGGAAATGAGTTTGCAGTTTTGCACTTCCTGTTCCCTCGTCTCAAAGTCAGTGTTTTTTTTTTTTAAACAACTGAAATACGGTCTAAATACACAAGAGCAGGAGAATTTAACGTTTTGTTGTACAATTAAAAAATATGTTAATAGATACCCTTATGATGAAGCTTTAACATGTCTACTAACAAGTAACTAAATGAGAATACAAAACGTCATCACGATGACTAGTCCGCCATCAGCCTTGTTGTGTATACTCACGTTTATGGAACTGTTTTGTTGTTCATTTTAGACTAACGTTAGCTTTTACTTACTGGTTCACTTCCTTTGTTCTCTGCCAGCTGGTCTTTGAGCCCTGTGCCATAGCATTCAAGCCTTCTGTTAGTTCACTGTCTACAGCCCATTTTTGTACTTTTGTAGCCCGCCTGGATTGTCTATCATTGTATTTTTTCAGTTAAGACTCTTACATCTTGCATGTTACATCTTTGCCTCCTGAGTCGAGCATTGGGTTCGTTTGTGCTTTCTGAGATAACACTAGTGGTGTGATTTATTCTCAAAAGTTTGCAGTTAATTCTCAACATTTCGACTTTATTCTCAAAATGAAGGAAAAAAAGACCTAATGTTTTTCCCCTAATACCTGGCCCTAACATTCCTCAGTCATTTTCCATTGTGCCAGTTCACTGGAAATATTTACTTTATGTCAGAAAAAGAGATAATTCTGTCTTAAAGATAAAAGCGTCGCTAAATCGCCGCCTAAAAATATCGTTTCCTCTCCGTAAATCCTCCTCACCTCTCTCACATACTGGGGCACAAGCTGCAATTAAAGTGCATTTAATTTTAGTCTCATCTGGCATGTTGGCCGTACAAAGGTGCTAGTGTTACTTAGAGGCCAGAGAGAGAGAGGGAACACACGGAGGTATTTATAGGGAAGAAAATAGAGAGCAAAGATGGAGGGAGGAGTCTGCATCTGAGAGAGAAATAAAAGTGACAAAGAGGTTAAGTTGAGGGAGAATATTTGTTGTTTTCATTATTCCAACTGCCATAAAATGAGAGAAGCTACACATGTATATGCCACTGATGGTTTACAGAGTGAAGAGAGAGAGGACGAAGGGAGATTAGAGTCTTCAGACGAACAAAAACAGAAAAAAGTATTAAAGTAATATTCATGTGTTTTAGATAGTCAAGAAGAGAAAATCTTTTTGGGTATATGTACTTGTTTACAACATATTCAAATGGTTTAACTGGTTCTTTTTAATTTTTCTGGAACAGGAAAAAATCAGTCAGTTGAAGGTGTAAACAGGCAACATCTTGTGGCTCAACAATATACTTTTGAAATGAAAAATATTTGCATAATAATTATAGATTCAGTTTTTTTTATGAGGGAGTTAAAGGTATACAGATGTAATTTTAACGATTTAAATAAGTAATCAAAGTTTTTGTGGAATAAAACATATCAGACACACATTTAAAGCAGAGTCTTAAGGGGACCTTTAAAACTGCAATAACAGACTTTTGAGGGCAGAGGAAGCAAGTTTTGAACACAACATTGCTATTTCACCTTCTAAGTGGATGTGGTGAACTTTTTAGCAAAAACCTGCTTATTTACACATCCAGCAGAAACATTATCTTTCATTTGGAGTCATGTTTCTAGCAACCAAAATTAAAAATATGTCTTTTAGCTCCATTTTTGGTCTCCACCAGCTCCCGAGGGAAATATCCGTCTCTTTAGCCCCTAAAGGTCACACTATGTTCATCAGCTATTCACTAACTGTGGCTATTTGCTGCTGAGCAGGAAGTGTACAGGGCCTTTTTGGAGATTTGACTACAAGAAGGCTAGAACGCCACTCGTAAACTCAAACCTCGTAAACCATCGACGTGGTGCCATCCTTGTTGTCTGACGAGAGTTGATAGCAGCAGAGATAGAAATACTAAAATTGAAACAAACAATTCAAAACAATAATCTACCAAAAACTTGTACAGTGTCTGTTTTTTCTGTCATATATGACCAAAAAACAATAATAATTGACCATTTCTAAGCAAAAATGTCACATCATATCAGAAAATAGTGGCTTACTTATTATTATTATTATTATTATAAGTTTTGCATGAAATTATCCTGCTACAGTACAGCAAAAATACATGTGGGTAAAAAGTCTGAATCTCAAGTAGTCAGGATGGGACACGTAATGTATTTTACGATCAAACTTTTGAGTACTGAAATATGAAAATATTTCCTGATCCACAGTTTCGTTCTCTCCCCTAATGCAGCCTGCACCTTCTCTACCTTTCCCTTCCCTCTTTCTGTTCATTGTTTCAGCTTCAGGTGCCGTGCCGGCTGGTTAATGGTTAACCTTCGGGGCCGTGGCGCAGTGCAATGGGGAGGAGGCGGCGGCTGCAGAGAAAACGGTGACATTTCACTGCCATTATTCATCCGTGCTTTGTTCCCACTGCGCCAAGGAGTGTTTGCACTGGGATGGAGTGCAGAGGGCGGAGGGATGCTGAGATGGAGGGATGAATGGGGCAAGGTGTGGAGAGAGAGAGAGGGAGAAGAGGAGAAGGGAGGGGTGACTGGGGGTTTGAGAGGTGAAGAAGTCACGGGGTTAAAGTGTGAGACACCTATGTGGAGAGGATAAGAGAGACAAAGGCCTCTGTGTTTCTGATGCACTATCTCCGACTTTTAATCTCCTCCATTTTATTTTTTGTGTCTTAGTATTTTACTTTTTTTAATGTTCTTTCTCGCAGTCATCTTTTCTCCCTATCCTCAACACACACACACACATATATATATATATATTTTTTTTTTGGGCCCACACACAAACTCAAACACACACACATGCTCTTCCCAGCTGTTTACATGGTGTGTTTGCACAATATGGTGGCTGGGAGGAGGACGACGGCTAAGGAGGGGCTGGGATGTAAACCTCCGTCAGGGATGTTCTGTCCTCTGTCCAAACTGCCACAGATAACCTCCTCAGCTGCTCTACTTTGTATTGTTTCAGGATTGTTACAGTCACAGTTACAGCTGATGAACCTCTGAGTCAAAAGATTAGTCGAAACTTTTTTATTTCTCATACAATTGAAAGTTGTGCTGTGATCTTTATTTATTATTATTCTTTGGCTGATATAATTCATGAACAATAGAAACTTCTGTTGACAAATTTACAAAACTTTGTGGACAGTAAAATAAACTACGACCACCTTTCTTCAAACTTTTTAAGGAGGTCATTTATCCTATCATTAGAGTCATTAGTCAGTCTCTAAAGGCTTCACTCAACCA
This sequence comes from Anoplopoma fimbria, assembly GCF_027596085.1. Lineage (NCBI taxonomy): Eukaryota > Metazoa > Chordata > Actinopteri > Perciformes > Anoplopomatidae > Anoplopoma > Anoplopoma fimbria. Next base: position 28,148,427 of record NC_072449.1, read on the forward strand.
TAGACTGAAGACTATCTCCCTTATTCCGTTCCTTAAACTGGGTGGTAACAATTTGAGAGTTAAAAAAACCCAAAAACTGCAGAGCAGAACTTTTGTCTGGCCTTCATGTTGGGGCGATGACATGCAGTAGCCGTGTGTCATAGCAGAAGCCTAAATACAGAACTGTTTTTGCTGCAGCTGCTAGCGTGCTAACAGACACACGCGGACGTTTACTCGCTGTTGCTGCTGTTCAAAGTTTAATAAACAAAAATAATTAAATTAAATTGAAATATTAAAGCTCTTCTCCCGCTAGTAAACAGCTCCAGAAAGTGACTTCTGGTTACAGGTTTAATTCCTCCAGAATCTTCAGCTTCCTCCCAGCTCATTCCCCTGGCCTCAACATTTTGGACCAATAGCACGTTATCCCCGCATAGAACCGCCCACTCATCCCAAGGCACGTACATATATGGTCGTGATTGGCCTGTCAGAATCAGGAACAGGTAAGAGGCGTAGGTTTGTTAGCGCCAGATATCGCAGTTGCTCTAACAACAACTTTACATTTAGAAAATCCCCAGAGGTGGTGATCTCAGATTGACTGGTATAGCGAGACTAACCAACACAACTTCATATTAAATAATCAAAAAATACTTTATCATAAAGGATAAACTAGTTACCATAAAAATGATCTATGAATCCACAAATTCCCGTACAACTCATTGAAGTGAAGGGATTTTAAACCAAAAAATATTTTTACCTAATAATTTACAAAATCCTCATAGTTTTGCTTTTCATGGTTGAGAAAAATTACCACATCATAGTCATGCAGACTATCAGAAAAGTAATTCAACAGGATATGAAAATGTGTTTTTCTGAACTGATATTATTTTTGAAATATGTCAATGTGGATATGATTACTAGAATCTATTGGGGTATTTGTTAGCACCCTTATCCCAAATAAAACCTAACCACATAAAGGCACACTATGGAGTTTTGACCAATAACGGTGCTGTGGAACATTGTTTTTATGTGTGGGTCGTGCATTTTAATGTTGCAGCATAAAATGAACATATAATGTTGCAACATATTCTCAACCCCTTGTGAAACACACAAGGGGTTGTTTTTGTCTTGTTTTGTCATGTTTTTCTGCTGAAGCAAAAGGGCTACAGCAGCATTGTATTGTGTAACCCCATGTTGCATAATGACAATGAATTTTAAGCAAAAAAAATCTAAATGAAGCCTGTTTCTATTGTTTACCTCTCTATTTTCATGACAACAGATATATGTATATATATATATATACAGTGATATGTTTTCCAGTCTTACAGTATTATTAACCGTGTGGTGTTTTGTCATCTGATAAGCCCCTTAAAAGATAAATCTGTTACTCAAAAACTGGACTTTCTGGTTCGTATTTCATTGTCTCTACGGTGCCTTAAACAACCCCCCTCCACAAGTGCGGCCCTGTTTAAATGCAGGGCAGTCTTACCAAGGAAGCGTGAATGGAAACAATTCCCTATCCAAATGTTTGTATGAGGGAGGAAAACTGAATTCTGCAAAATGTGCTTCGATGAAATACTTTTACTACTTTTCTTTTACAGGAGTTTAAAACACCTGCGTGATGTTTAAGACGAGGGAACAATTTAAATTCATCATCAGGTTCTTGTGCAAGTATATGTACAATATGGTTCATCTCAAGTGCTTTATCTTCCATACAATACAGTTAGACCAACTGTATTTCAATAAGAACTTTAAGCCAAGAAATGAATCATCTACTGCAGAATGTTTGAGAAAATGCACCCCTTCAAGGTGTTACTGTTCTTCCAATATATGACTAAAGTGAACCATTTCTCCTTTAAAACCAAAAGTGTTTTTGTCTTTTTGCTCAAAAGTGAATTCATTCTTTTGAATTTTGAACATGTAACTTCCATCTCCTGCATCTGGTATCCAGCTTAGCCTTACTGACGGACTAATGCTCAAACATACAAAGCACATGTCTGCATTTGAGTCCATTGCATGTATTGTGCATGTCGGCGTGTATGTGCGTACGCGTGTGTGTGTCTGTATCTGTATACAGTGGGGTATATTCTTACTTAGATCACACACACACACACACACACACACACACACACACACACACACACACACACACACACACACACACACACACACACACACACACACACACACACAGGCCGTGCAGAACAATGGCTGGCTTTGACAGAGCCAGGCTGACAGGAGGAGATGGGCTGGATCTATTGTCTGCTCTGTTTACTCACAGACTCACCTGGCACTGAGCTAATAGCACCGGCTCTATCTGTCAGTGCAGGGGATGGGGGTCCCGGCACACACACACACACACACACACACACACACACACACACACACACACACACACACACACACACACACACACACACACACACACACACAGTCACATATACAGTGAGACACCATGAGTGGGTAACAGTTTAACTTTTTTCTGCATAAAACGAACATGAACCTAAAATAAGGCCTAATGAGACAGTGGTCTGTGTGGTATTTTTTAAATCCTATTTCATGAGTGTGTTTGTGTATGTGCGTGTGTCTGGTCACACCTGGGTGTCCTGGGAGGTTCTGGCTAAAGGGGAAGGGTTTATGGAGGAGAAAGAGGAGGAGGAGGAGGGGGCTCTTTCAGGTTTTTACCACTGTGCAAACACACACACACTACACACAGTTGATGGGTTTTGATGGGATCAGTTGGAAGCCTCAGCGTGACCCTGCCCCAACCCCACCCTTATTTGATCGACAAGGGTGAGAGGAGAGGAGTGTGTGTGTGTGTGTGTGTGTGTGTGTGTGTGTGTGTGTGTGTGTGTGTGTGTGTGTGTGTGTGTGTGTGTGTGTGTGTGTGTGTGTGTGTGAGTGTGAGGACAAAACTTGGAAGAACACTTCGGAAGAAACCAACAGTTCACATATCCATGACCTCACACACTCACAGCTGTGGCAAAAACATTTAATACAAAAAGGTGGCATTCTGTTTATGTCTTATTGGTAACAAATGCTTAAAAAGACCCAAACCAACCATAGTTTAAATTCTCACTTTAGTTTCTACTTGAGATGGAATTGTTTTTAAAAATTCACAAATCATGTTGTTTAAAAAAAACCTTTAACAGCTGAGAACTGTAGTTTTGTAATCGTTGGGGACTATTTTCAGCAGCGGATTAATACATATGTTTCTCTAGCGCCACGGTTCCCAACGGTTTGAAACTCAAGGTCCACTTCTGATTAAAAAAGAAAAAGATTCTGAGGACCACCTTCCTAAGTGAATCTAAAAAAGACATGACATGACAAAGATAAAAAGACAAAATAAACTGCTGTACTTTTGTGTTATGCCTCTGTCAGCTGCAACGACCAAAATTAATATTCTCCTCACCCATCACCGCCTCCCCTTCTGAAACCAAATTTAATATCCAGGGTCATATTTCCTCACCAGACGCTTTAGAGCTTTTGTCTTGTGCCGCTTTGTTTCTGACATCACTTTATAGATCTATTTTGTGCCAATGCATCTGAGGGAACGTTAGCTAGCCAACAGTGGCAAAACATGTTTGTCTCTACCTGATGATGTGTCAGGATTTTTATTTACGTGAATTATTGAGCATGTTCAGAAATAAAAAGAAACAGCTTGGAAAATAACCCCAAAATATTCTGCAGTACCTCCTTGCCCCACTGTGTTAAAATAAACTCTAAACACTGTATGTGTTTGTAATAGCTTTTTGAGAGAATAAATGAGCGCTATGGCACTGAGGAATAGGTTACATCAGGCTCTGATATACTGACAGTTTTTGTTATAAGGATTAATTTGTTGTTGGTTCAGGAGATACACACACATTCTGATGCACATTTACAACCTTCTAAAATAAGGCATCATTTGTTGTGTCTGGGGCTCAGCGTTAATGTAACTGCTCAAACATAACATGATAATAATGAGATATACTATTTTGTAAAAACAACATTTTAAAATAATGATTGAACTAATGAACTTTGGGTATCAGCTTCCTCAGGGAGGTTTCATTAGAGGATATCTTAAAAGAGGGAATGAGTGAAGATGTTTTTCGTGCGGATCTGAATTCTGGTGCAGATGAAAACAGAACCATCCTAATAGTGAAATAGAAATTTTGCCTTTTGATTTAATGTGATTACTGTGAGTGGACTGTATTCATCTTAGAGGTCTTAGTAGATCAGGCCAGCGGTACTGGAGGCAACATGTCCTCTCATTACAGCGGGTCAAACCCATGTCAGAGTTTCCCTGGTTCACTCTCAGGTCTCAAGGCCTGAGCAGTCAGGAGCAGGGCCGACCTCGACCGATAAAAGTGTGTGTGTTGTTTTTCAGCTTGGGGCTTGGCCCTCTGCCAGCTGATAACGACACGGGGCATACCTGCCGCATTAATGATTGGTCAGCCCTGCCTCCTGCCCTCGCCCAGGTTCTTTATTTTAACATAATTCATTATCGTTCAGGCATTGAGAAGAATCTAAATCTTATCAAGTGAATGCATGAGATCTATGCGTGCTGTTTACAGCTGAGGTTCTCACTTTTTCAGTAGAATACGCTGAAGGAACACATGGAATTCCTTGTCCTCCCTTTATTTAAACTGTTTAAAAAACTTCTACCCTATATTGCCAAATGCAACGACAGAGCTTCAAACGTGCAGCAGTACCTGGTCAACTCACGCCAATCCTCGTAAACAGTCTCAGTGACAGGCGGTAGGGAGCTCTTTATCCACAGTGGCATCTGGTCACGGCGTGATGCACACCACCGCACACCTAACTACCAGGTGTAATTGTGGGCTTTCATGTGACATAATGCATTCTGTTCCGGACACAGTGGCTCCAGTAATTGTATTTCCGGTGGTGGCTTCATGTTTACCACAAAAATCCGATACGTTTTTCACCAAAATATTTGGATGCTAATTGAAATGAGTATCGGTTGCTTTGTCGGATTAGTTAGTTAGCTTTTGTTACCTGTTACTGTCCTCAGCTGTGCTCCCATGACAGAATCATCAGAGGTTTTCTTCTGTATCAAAGTAATCCAGCTGTCTGTACATCCATGGGTGAAAACACTGTATTGTTGCTGTAAATATGACTTAGGTGCGGGTGGTTTGTCTGTACACTCTGAACGGAATTGAAGTCACTGACCTGTGTAGGTGATGTTGGAATCACTCCACCTCCTCCATAGCCCAGGTGGCAAACACCAGGGCTGCAAAGTGAAGCCAATGCAGAAGTGGTGTAAATTTGCATTTTCTCTACTGACCATCAGGGGGCGACTCCTCTGGACGCAAAAATAAGTCTGATTGTATAGAAGTCTATGAGAAAATGACTCTACTTCTCACTTGATTTGTTACCTCAGTAAACATTGTAAACATGAGTTTATGGTCTCAATCTCTACTTTCAAGTCTTCTTCAATACAGCATGATGTTCATTTAGTAAATCATGGTCCCACTTAGAGTGAAATAGACCATAAATGGGAGTATGATTTAGGGCGGGGCTACCTTGTGATTGACATATGACTACCACATGTTGTCCGATCTTGGAGCGGTCCGTGGTTTCGTCTCACAACTTTAACTCTTGCACACTGCATTTTCAGTTCATGAAAGATAATTGTAACTGGTCGACAGACAAAATGCCAATCTCATGGCTTTAAAACAGAAGTCCATAAACCGCTGCTACATCCACTGTGTCTATATAGTGTAATGTTCTTGTTATTTTATTATAACAAGTCACTGCTGCAAAAATGTCACTATTTTATGATATAACACATCTATATAAAAGGTTTGGTTTGGTTTAGGCACAGACACGTCTTTAAAATTACAACTTCGTTAAGGTTACAATAATAACCACGCTGTTAAGGTTCAGAAACGGTCGTGATCATAGTTAAAAGAAATGGATAATGACTGTCAGTAAGGTAAACGAACAATGAGTCTGTCGCTTTGTTGAACCGTGGCATGAATCCACCCAGACTACTATAATAACGCCACCCACAACCTCTGCTCCCAACAGACAAGAGTGATAATTCCTCCAGCTGTAGAGAGCTTTTGCTGACATAATTGGTACCGTACAAAAACCCAGAATGAATAAACAGCTCTGCCACAAAAAACTTCTCTTCTCTACGTACTCTGCTCCCATAATAGAAAAATGAACTGAGACGACACACTTTCTAAGCCATCAGCCAGATCCATGAGTGTTGTGCTGCTGTTGTGACGGTGTGGTGAAAGCAAGAACTACAATTCATTGTGGGTCGGTATGAATCGGCAGGACAGGAGGCAGATTAAAGCAATGGCACTGTATAAAAGAAAATACAATTTCCACACATTTTCTAATGGGACGTTACAATGTCCTCATTCTGTGTTTTTTGTTTGACTGTCGATTCTGTCTTTGGGTCCAACTGGAGCGTGATATCAGTAGCGCAGTGTACGAGTGGCATCTGAAAAGAGCAGCGCTGTGGGTCGGGCAGTGACCTGGGGGTTGTCTGGGCTGGATAAAAGGAAGTCCTGGTTAATGAGTAACGGGCGGCAATGTGGCCCCGGCGCTACAGGTGGGGTGGGTGGGGGTTGGCCAGGATACACACTGATAAGAGGGCAAGGCAGAGCGAGTTTTAGGGGCCAGCGACAGACAGACAAAGAGAGAGAGAGACTGGAGCTTTTGTTGTCTACACTCAAATATATTAGTAAAATTGTTTATTGTCAATAGTCGTGTCAGCGAACTGAAGGAAGAAAACCAGCATGAAGTCTGAAAAAGAGAAAAGAAACTCTTCACAGTCCCACACACTTGTTTTAAACAAAATGGCATATGTAGCAGACAGGCAGTAGAAGTACTAGAGGTACCAGTAAAAGTGTATTGTAGAAGCTGGAGAGGAATGGTCGTCACAGTAGAAGTATTAGCAGTAGCTCTGGTATCAGTAGCAGCAGTAGTGGTAGTTGAGGAAATGAAGAAATATCAGTATGGGCGTTGGCTGTAGTGCTGATAGTTTTGGTGTACAGAGGTAGTAATCAAAGTGATGTAAGCAGCAGAAGCTGTACTGGGAATAGTAGCAGCAGTATTTGTTATAGAAAACCTACAGTATTGATACCAGTTTAGCTGTAGTGGTAACAGTAGTATTATCAATAATAACAATTAAGTAGTAGCATGGCTAACAGCAGTAGTAGTAGTACCATTAGCAGCAGCTGAAGCAGCATCAGCAGAAGTAGTATCACAGTGGTCGAAAGTGAGTACTTTGTTTTATTAAGTAAAATTCTTACTACTACTTAGTACTTTAATTGAGTGGTTTCCATTTTTTGCGACTCTTTACCTGCTTATATTTTTTTTCTCCTTGAGGATGACATTTTTACAGGGAATATTAATAAAGTAATAAAGTAATTAAATATGATGCACTACTATAAACCCAACTACCCGATAAAGAAGCTTCATTAGTTTAATGTCAGGCCTGCTCACAGGCTCATGCATAAATAATTAGCAAAATAAGCCTCTTTTCATAGTACTTTGTGATTTCAGTTACTAAGATCAGTTACTTCTTTTGGTGAGTAGTAGCAGCATGACTACAAGTAGTAATCTGTAGTAATGGCAGTAGCAGCACTGGTGTAGCTTTTGGTTTATTGATCTCAAAGTGGGAAATTCCTTCTGCCGCTGAAATAAAAGTGATGCAACACCAATCAGAGCGCAGATTCCTGCAGCTGAAATCACTGTTCATTGTAGAAAAATGAGTTTCAACCCTCCAAATATCCAAACTAATTTAATCAATAGTATTTCTTCACTTCCATAAAAAAAAGAACATTCATTGCATTTTCACATTATTTGATGGATTATTTTCGACTCCTCAAATCAAGTGAGCGGGAATGCAAAGGTGGTTCCTATTGATCCACGTGCTGTCAGGCAGAGAAGTTTAGAGAGCACTGATAAGACCTCTGATACTGACCTAAAACCGGTCGCCATGACAACCGATCTCACCTTTAACCTCAGCACTTTAGCTCGACTTCCTCATTCTAGACAGCAAGGCAGGGATGGCCGATGAGAGAAAATAGCATCTTGGGTTTAAGTGTTTCCCCTTCGTGCCTCTCTATTTTAAAACGCTGTATGGATCATTGTGAGTCTCGTTGGTTTTCATGTCTCTAACAGATTTCAATGAAAGAAATTCCTCGTTTCCATTTCAAACCAAACCGCTGCTTGTCATCCGAAACCCTTGGATGCCAAATCTTGTTTGTCCAAACCGTAGAATCTTCAGCCCTCTTAAATAGCTTGGCCCGCCGCGGTCTGTTTTTCTTGTGTCTTAGGCGGACAAAAGCGCGCTTTTAAACAAAACAATGCAGAGGAAATCCTTGGCATTCATGGTCAGGGTGTAAAGTTTAGGGTCGAAGACTTTAAGGGTTAAACTAATGAGGATATAAAGGTATACCTCAGGATGCACCACCTCCCTCCTCTTCCCGCACACAGACCTGGTTCGACCGGACTGGGTAATCAATTACCTGCTTTATCTGACCTGTGCTGCCCACGTATTCTGCTAGTACACACACACACACACACACACACACACACACACACACACACACAGCCCCCAAAGTCCACTTAAAAACTCAGGCCACGTCCACACTAATGTGGAGAAAAGGCTTTTTAGGTCTCATTGCTTCTGCACTGTTTCGCTGTTTGTTATTTGAAGACCAACTGTGGAGAGTGGAGGGTGCCAGCATGTAAAAAAAATGTATCTGTAGAATGGTGACAGGTGACATTAGTTGCAGACATTTGTGGCTCAAATGCAGAACAAACTGCAAGTCAAAGTGTTAGACCAACACTGAAATTCACTGGATTTTCAAAAACGACAGACAAAAGAAATCGGCAAAACTGTGCAGCAAGTGTTTTTTAAATTAAACGTCAAATATTGACTTGCAAAACTAAACTGTGACTTTCTAAACCTTTGCTCTCCTACAGTATCAACCCCCAACATTCCCTCATTGCCTGTACCTTAACTGCCTCCCAAATGCCTAATCGACCAGGGGTTGCTTTACACAACAGGAGATATTTTGCAACGAAGAGTAGCACGAAATGTCCAAAAGCAAGCCGTCATGGTTTTTGAGAGCGAAGCGACCTCCCCGTCAGCTCGCCTTTGACCCCCCACACCGATATCTGGGCTATCTGTCAGCCTTCACCTGTGACCGGACGGCCTGTTCTCTGACTCAGCGCTGCCGTCTCAACGCCTTCGCCCACATTCCTCCCCCAAGCTGGTCACCAAGTCCAGCTCAGAGATGGGTGAAAGGGTGAGCAGAGCAAACTGGCTCCGAGTCAAAATCAATTTCTTTTCATTCTATTTATTCACTAATATTGTTTTAGGCCAGGGACTAACAGTGTTCACATGAATCAACAACAATAATTTACGAAATAAAAAAAGTTATTTTTGTTTCGAGGTTGAACTGTCGGAGGTGGAGGCAAAATTATATCTATATAGGAGGCAATATTTGTACATATATACAGCATGTATTCCTGAAGACTTAGCAGAGGCCTTGTTGTCCCTCAGCTCATAAAAAAAGTTATCACAAGTCAGGAGTTGAGCAACTCTGACATGAGGGAATGTTTTGTTGTGGCACGCTGCACTGGAAGAGCTTTAGGTGTGGTCCAGGTAGTGTGTGTGTATGTGTGTGTGTTTTGGGGACCAATTTAGACCTAGGGTGAGGACAGTTTTGGAAATTGAGCACGTTTGTCCTGATCCTAAGAGCTGTTTGAGGGGTTTGGACTTGGTTTTAGTTTTTTTTGGTTAGAATTAGAGTGAAGTTCAGGGTTTGGGTCGGTGCAGTAATGCACAGTAGTTGTGATCAGTGAGGTCACAGTTCTTGTTTCTCAACCAAGCCTGTTAACAAGTCAAACAGCCAGCAAGCCAGTCAGTTAGTTGGGTGGTGACTGGTGAGCCGTCTTTCCACTTCCTTCTCTACATCCTTTAACTGTACAGATCCTGGAAGCTGTGTGTGTGTGTGTGTGTGTGTGTGTGTGTGTGTGTGTGTGTGTGTGTGTGTGTGTGTGTGTGTGTGTGTGTGTGTGTGTGTGTGTGTGTGTGTGTGTGACAGAGAAAGAGAGAGAGAGAAAGAGAGAGAGAGTGAAATAGAGAGGGAGAGAGGGAGGGAGGGAGACTGAGTGGCGGAAAGAGAACATGCAAGAGAACCACAGATCAATAGCGGATGACTAATGAAGCACGGCACTAAGCAGGACGCTGTGAGTCAGTACGGTACATCGGGTACTGAACTGTGGGCGTGACTGTCTGTTACTCAACAGCACCACGGTGGCTCTTTGGTCCTTTGCATCATGGGACATAAAGAAGAAAGAAGTATTTTAATGAACCCAGGATCAGAAAGAGAGATGTACATGTTCCTTTAAATGAGGTGACAACACAGCAAGAAACAAAGGAAAGTTGCAGAAGCTCCACAAGGAAATATGAAAGGACTCATTGTTTTATTTTTGCAGGAGAGTAAGAGAAGTCAGGCTGTTTAATCGATTCATTTTTTGGCCTGTAAAAAGTCTGAAAATTGTGAAAATGAACTATTACATGAGAAAAAAACAAGAAGCAAATCCTTTCAAATGAGAAGCTGGACCTGGCAACAAAAACATACCGGAATGATAAATCCATTATTCAAATTGTTGTTGATTATTTATCTGCCGATGAACTGATTGATTAATCAACTAAAAGTTTCAGCTATAATTCAAGATTATAGATTTTTTCATTATCAATTAATCTGTTGATTATTTTTGGTCCCAATTGTCCGAAAGTTAACAAAATAAACAAGTGGAAAGCAAAAACTCCTTACATTTAGAACGGGATGATTAAATTATGGATTGATTCTCAACATTGTCAAAAAAAATTTGGGTTGGTCAACTAATAAATGATTTGTTTCAGCACTAGAAATGTGTAAACTTTAGAGGAACTGAGAACAACATTCTTGGTTTAAGATTGAGTTGTTTGTTTTTTAGTTTTACCAGATAGAAGAGCATGTAATGAGTTAAGTTTAACTATGGAAATCAACACAATAACAGTTTGGAGTAATGTAAAATATTTGAGTTGATTTTTAGTTTAAGCCAATGTGTGGCTGAAGAATTGTCTTTTATTAAATAACAGTCTAGCATGATGAATGGATTTAAAAAAAAGAAATTGGTGTTGTATGGCATCTGAATAACAGAGCTGCTATAAAACTGTTATGCCACCATCGGAACAGAGGTTTGCTTCGGTGACGTCACCATCTTTTTTTATGTCCCACGCAACCAAAAATAGTAAAATCAAACCTTGGAGAGACTCTTCACTTAATAAAACACAAACAAAAAAAATTATAAAACAGGCGGGTTGTTATTTGCATGATCTCACACATTTCCAGTAAACACATCTAGCATGGATTATTTGTTTTTATTTAGTTGTAGTATCTGCAGATATCTATTGTGTTGGTTATTTTAGTTTTTACATTTTAATGTCACATTCACAGAAGCCCCTTTTGGATTCTGACCAAATAAGAGCGAAATTGATTGTATTTTTAGCAGAATGTGTAGAGGATTAAACTGAATCCATCAAGGACCACACTGAGGATTACATAATTTCACAGCGGTGAAAAGGGGAATTCACACAGAAATGGAAATACTTAATCAATTATTAATTTGAGGACTTGGCAATAGAGATGACGACGAACAATCAGTTACCCAGAATGCAAAGGGGAAACCCATTTGGGCTAAAACAGCCACTCTAAGAGCAGAACTACACCGAGGTGGAAAACAGGAAGTGGTGTCGGCAACAAAAAGGTAGAGACTCAGTTAAGTTCAGGTAGCTGCTCGATGACTCATCGGGTTCAGCCCTGACGCACTGGGAGACAAACACACCCTCTCTGGGGAAAAAGGAGCTCCAAGGGGAAAATAAAGAACTTTATAGTACGTTGGTCCACTATCAGCAAGCTCTTGGTGATTCAGGAAGTAGATAAGTAGATTAAAAATAAGAGGGAAAAAAAGGAGTTATGGGGTTGTACATGATGCACTCTCAGCAGATTCAAACAAGTTGGAAAACTGACTCACTTTTACACCATTACTCACAGACACACATCACTGTACACTTTACACAACTATTAACTATAAGACAAATTAAAAATATAAAGAAATCAATTTGTTTTTAATTGTAGGTGACAGAAGAAATAAAAAAGCATCACTGACTAGGAGAGGACAGGAAGGGATCTCTGCTGCGGAAGTGAAGTACGTCAGCTTCGCCATAACTCGGCCTAAGCTGTTGTAAAAAAATAAAACTGTCTGGGATATTCTGGGATACAGTCTCCATGGTGACACACACACCTGCACAGACACACACGACACACACCTCGAAGTGGAAATAAACACACTTAAAAGCGAATGTTTATATTGCTCTAGAAACCTTTTAAAAAAGATATGCAGTGGGGAGAGAAAAGGTGTGTGTGTGTGTGCGTGTGCGTGTGTGTGTGTGTGTGTGTGTGTGTGTGTGTGTGTGTGTGTGTGTGTGTGTGTGTGTGTGTGTGTGTGTGTGGAATTCTTTCTCTCTTATCAAAAGGCAGCTTTCACCACTAACAAAAGGAAACCGTTCACCACACCTTTCATGGAGCCATATTTATGATCATATTTTTTAATGAATATTCCTGGTCCCTCTGTGTTGTGAGCTGTTGGAGGAAAATAACTGCCCTCTGTCTCTCTCTTCTCCCTTCTATGCATCATCTCCCTCTGCTGGCTCTATTTCCACCCATAGCTCATATCTGGAGATCTCAGAGATCCTGAAGTCTGTACCTGCACTGTGGCGCCCCCTGTTGAGTCATAACAATCACACCTGTGGCTCCGGTTAGGGCTCTCCTCATTTCTCAGTTTGTGCATCCTCGATTCCTCTCCTCTTCCTCCTCTCCTAGCGTCTTAGTCCCTCCAACCTGAGATGCGAGCGGAGCAGGGGGAAGAAGATATGCAAGGAGAGAGGAGGAAGAGGAGAAGGAAGATTTCAGGCCGTCGAAAAGGGAACCCCCAAATAAAAATACATATTTTCCCTCTCTTTCCTTTTGTTCTATTTATTAATCAATTGACCTGTTACCTGGAGATATTGGTTTAAGAGATGTCGGCCTTCTCACCAGTATAATGGAACTAGGTGGAAAACGGCTTGTGTTGCTCAAAGCACAAAAAAAAAATACATTTTGAAAAAATAACACAGAGATTTTTTCTTTACAGAAAATATTAGCCTGTTACTCAAGATAATCCACAGACCTTGTTGTGAGAAGTTTCATGTGGGAATTTAGCTCCTATAGTCCCATTATATTGAAGAAAAGGCAGACATCCCTACGGCCGATATCTACAAAACTTTAGACAACTCCCACCAAAACCACCTGAATTGATAAATAACACTACAGGTATGAGGAAAAATATGTATATACTTGATCTTGGGGTAAACTGTCCCTGTAACATGTGGTACAACGGCACCATCCGTCAATTCATTTTGTTAAAGCCCACCGCTGTATTTTTTCATCGGTCAGAAAAGCATACCAGCCTTCATTATAACTTATATATTTACTTTTGATTCAATTCACAATGTGGATAATGCCACAAGAATGTGTCACGCCTCTTTTATTCGTCATGGGTGCCAAAAGGACTTCTTCCAAAGGTAGAGAAATGAGAAGAGTGGCTACTGAACTGAAGCCTAGTTTCAACACTTCCAATCTAACAATGAAAAGATGTTCCCAATGGAATCAGTTTATATTTTAATGTCGGTGTGAACTGCATGTATATATCTCTTGTCCCTGTTCTTTATATGTTACAGTAAATAGAGTTAAATACTTGTTGCATATGATTTTTTAACACTTTGACAGGTTGAACAGAGTTCAAACTAGATTGAAACATATAAAAGTAGTAAATTAAATGCCACTTAAAGTGAAGCCTGATGACTCGTCTTGGTCTTGGTTTAATGGCCTTGTCCAGCTCCCAGTATTTAGAATAGCACATGGGTTATGTTTCAGTAGAAGTGAGAATCTGATATGTTGGGTTGTGCAGTTTCACGCATTCTTTTTTTATCTTAACTACATCCTTTCTAAACAAACAGACTGCACAGCAATATTTAATTCTGCCAACCCCAATAAAGAGGCACATATTTCCTCAGAAGAAAGGAAGGAACGTCCTGGTTACCTGCTGCAGCAATACAGTTATGCATAAAACTGGTGGGTCACAAGTTCATTACCCATTAAATCAAATGTTAAATTGAGATTACCACAGTGCAGCTAAAACACGGATATAAACAGATCAGCTGTAAATGCTTCTTAGTGAAATGTTAGATATTAAGACTGCATTAAGATGCTGTGGTGCTGCCCAGAAAGGTGCCAGAATATAAAATAGGACCTGCTTCTTTTTCATGAATACGTTAAATATAAAATGACTAATTTGATAAACCTGCATTTTTAGAAAAAACATGATGCCTACAAGTGTTGGCGGTAACGTCTTGTGTATTTTAACCTGACCCACTTTGAGGAAAAGAAGGTGATCTTCATCCGGGAAGTCAGGTCAGAGGTCAAGTAAGACCGGATAAAACCGCTGTCATGAACTTTTTTATGGCAAAACCCTGCAGCAAATGTATTGATGTAAGTAATCAACTGGGGAATGATCATGGTGTTGTCTATTAGTTAAACCCGACTTTAGTTTACCCTAAACGGGGCGGCTGTGGCTCAGTGGAGAGCAGGGTCGTCCTCCAATCAGAGGATCGGCGGTTCGATCCCTGGCTCCGGCAGTCCATGTCGATGTGTCCTTGGGCAAGACACTTAACCCTGAGTTGCTCCCGAAGGCTGTGCCATCGGTGTATGAATGGGTGTGAATGATTAGAGAGACCCTGATGGGCAGGTGGCACCTTGCATGGTAGCTCCTGTCATCAGTGTATGAATGGGTGTGAATGGGTGAATGATTAGTAAGGTAAAAGCGCTTTGAGTGGTCGGAAGACTAGAAAAGCGCAATACAAGTACAGTCCATTTACCATTTACACATTAAGCGTCTCACCTCAATTAATTGTGCTCCTGCTCCATTTTTGTATTTATTCAAAAGGTGGAGCCGTTCTGTCAGGTTACAGCTGTGGCTGTCATACAGGAGTCACTAGTTTAGGTGCAGGCTGAAAACTCACCTCTTCAAGAAGTACTACCCTGAGTCTTCCTCGTAGCACTTATTGCACTCGTATTAGTTGTTGCACTTACTGTATTCGTATCAGTTCGCTGCACTTATTGAATTCGTATTCCTTTACTGCACTTATCCTATTCGTAGTAGTTTGTAGCACTTATTATATTCATATTAGTCTGTTGCACTTATTGTTTTCGTAGTAATTTGCCTCTGCACTATACTTTTGCTCTGGTTTCTGCTTTAAGGAGATGCACTTATGACTTCTGGTGACTAGTAGTTCTCTTGAATACCTATGTTGAATACACTTCCTGTAAGTCGCTTTGGATAAAAGCGTCTGCTAAATGACTGTAATGTAATGTAATGTAATGTACTGTACTGTAATGTAATGTAATGTAATGTAATGTAATGTAATGTAATGTACTGTAATATAATGTAATGTAATGTAATGCTTTGTGTCACTCTCACGGCTAAACAGTGGCCTCTAGTGGGTCAAACGGGGAACTGCACTACTGTAACTGGCCTCTTCTACGTCACGACAGTAGCTCTCCTCTCATTGGTTGTCCGGCTCGGATCACATGACCGCTCTGCCCCGTCAGTAAACCTGTTATTGCAGCCTTCGTGTCTTTAACAATGAAGCAACAACCGTAAATGTGACTATATGTGTTATATGCGGGGTTTTAAATTGACCTGGACACATGATAACAGGTGAGTGACAGGTTTTAACGACCGAAAGTGACTTTGTTTGTGTTGTTGTTGTTGTTGTTGTTGTTGTTGTTGTTGCCTGGTTATCTACAGTCTTAGCTAGCTAACCCTGTGTTATTATGTCTCTCTGTCCTCTGCTGCCTGTGCTAATTACAGGCTTTGTTTACTTCCAATAGTTTATCATCTGTAGATTAAAGAGACCATCCTCTTTATAATCTATCTTTATAATCTATCTTTATAATTATATTTATATCTATCTTTTATTATTATTATTATTATTATTATATTCCTTTATTGATCCCCATGGGGACAATTCAAGTGTTACAGCAGCTCAACTACACAGACACAGACAATAAATACACATACTATACAACTACACAGACAATAAATACACATACTATACAACTACACAGACAATAAATACACATACTATACAACTACACAGACAATAAATACACATACTATACAACTACACAGACAATAAATACACACAGACAATAAATACACATACTATACAACAATAAATACACATAATAAACTAACAGACAATAAATACACATACTATACAACTATACAATAAATACACATAAAATAAATACACATACTATACAAATAAAGAAATAAATACAGTATATACAACTACATCTAATCTATAATCTATCTTTATCCAATTAATCTTTGTATGTATAATATTAGTATGTGTATTTATTGTCTGTATTAGTATTTTACTATTGTATAGTATGTGTATTTATTGTCTGTGTAGTTGTATAGTATGTGTATTTATTGTCTGTGTAGTTGTATAGTATGTGTATAGTTGTATTATTTTATTGTCTGTGTAGTTGTATAGTATGTGTATTTATTGTCTGTGTAGTTGTATAGTATGTGTATTTATTGTCTGTGTAGTTGTATAGTATGTGTATTTATTTCCCCCATGGGGATCAATAAAGGAATATAAATAAATATAAAGCTCAATGCAAGAGGAGCTAAATGCTTCTAGGTTTATGCATTGAATAAACCTTTTATCCCATAAGGCTTTGAAAATACCTGTATAATATCTTCATCCAACCAGAGTGCTGGTTTCAATTGTAGTAATGAAATATGTCAGAGTCATTATTCCAGACTCGATTCCAGTATAACTCTGCATTGTTTTGGTTTCCATTACCACAGCTAAAATCTCAAATGTGTTCTTGTTTGTCTTCCTCCTTCTAAAACAATCAGCATACACAAGAGCATCAAACTACATGTTTTGGCTTGAGCAGGAAATATTATTTCTTATTTGAAATTGGTTCAAGGAAAAGCCAGTCTCTTAAAAACAAAGTGTTTTGTTGATGAGCTTGTTTCCTCCATGTGCATGGCTTAAAAACTTCCAGACTCTCATGATTGATCCCAAACCAAAAATGTCTTCATTCATTAGTCCAATACATTGCATGTTCCTCATACACCATCAGCTGAGTCAGTCTCATGTTCAAGCTTCCATACTTCCTCTCTCTTTTGTGCAATCAATCAAACATCATAAATCACGAGACCTCAGATTCCAGTAAACAGTTTTTTGTTTTCTTTGTGAGCTCAGTTCCCAGCAGCCCTGGCTTGTCAGCAGCTGGAGCCATTTGTGGGTCTTTGTGCTAGAGATGAGCTGTGCGAGTCATTCTCTGTCCGTGGCGTTGAATACATCTAGAACTTTTGCTTTGTCGCGTCTGTAAAGGTTAGGTGTGTGTGTGTGTGTGTGTGTGTGTGTGTGTGTGTGTGTGTGTGTGTGTGTGTGTGTGTGTGTGTGTGTGTGTGTGTGTGTGTGTGTGTGTGTGTGTGTGTAGGGGAGAGACAATGGTGTTTGAGATCACTGTGTATCTTTTATTCACACAGATTTTGTAGAAACCCCCTTTTATCAAAATATTGTCAAATTTTCTATTTCTCAAAAAATGGATCAAATCAAATAAAAGTTTCTGTGTATTGTATTTCATCAAAGCTTCACTACAGAAACATGAAGACATGATGTGACATTGTGTGTTTTTTTTCAGGGTTTTTTAAGAATTGCGGATCATCATATGACCTGAAGCTGAAAGTTCTGATAAAGATCAAATCATTCTGTCTTTCACAATGAAGACAGACGTCGCTTACAACCAGGTAAGGTGCCTTTTTTATTGATTTTGAATGATTTCCATTGTGGGATTATTTGTTTAAATTGATAGTTATGTAAAAAATACCAGGCATTTACTGGGTAAAGCTTCTCTAACCTAAGGATTCATTAGTCCAAATTTAAAAAAATCTATTTTAATATATCCTTTTCGACTCTTGTAACTTGAGACTGGAATCTTTCATCTTGACATTGTCAAGATTTAATCTGTCATTTACCCAAAGAATGGATATATGTATTTTAAAATTAAGAAAATCATTTTTTGTTAAATTCAGCGAGCTTGTTTCTCCGATCAGAACTGGGGCGTTTCCCCATATCGTCTGTTGTAAGAAGACAGCTCATCCCATGTGACCCTGAATCACATCTCTGTTCATATAGTCACTCTTATTTATGTTTTGATCCCAGTGTCATTAACAGAGTTGATAATATTAACAAATTATACATATTTATGGCTGTAGTTGGTTTTACTCTCCATCAACTCAACTGTGGTGGAAATAACACTGGAGTCACGGACCAGGTCCTCCTCCTTCTCCTCCTCCTTCTTCTTTAAAGGTTCAGTCTAACCAAATCACAAAAAAACAGTGGTGAAGAGTGAAAGTGTCCATATCCACTTTAATTTTAGTATATATGGTAGTAGTTTGGGTTCCAAATACCGTGTTCCCAGTAAGAAAAGAATCTTGTGTTGCGATTCGCAGTTTGCATGTTGCATCTGGTGAGGTTGGGATTAAAATACTCAAAAATGTTGCATCCTCATCGTGTTCATGTTTTCTTCTGATGCCTGCAGCTGGTGGACGTGGAGAGGAGGAGACTAGAGGCCAACAGGAGAGCACAGATGGTACGTTACACACTCTCACACACACACACACACACACACACAAATCAAGTCATGGTCATTTACCTTATTGTCAATTGTCCAACACAGCCCTCACGTCTCTCAAAGAGGTAAACCACTTCAGATACAATTGTGATTTACCCCCTTCCCCTTCCAGAACTCCAGGTGCGTCATTGCTCTGGCCACTGTGGCCACTGTGCTGCTGGCCGCCACGGCCCTCTACATCCTCCTGACACCGAGGGTTTCCTCCCACCATCCGGCCCCGAGCAGCAGCCTCCGTCCGACCCGGGGGGAGTCCTGCTCAGACCCCTGCAAGTAAGCAGCAAACACACACACACGGACACGGACACACACGGACACACACACACACACACGGACACTCAAACTCTGTATCACATCAGCTCTTTTAATAGCCTATATTTAATGTAAGTGCTATTAAATAATGATCATCTGAGAGCAAACGCAAAAGACTTGTGTCTGTGTAGACTGATGTCAATTTAAAGTTCAGAGCTCATCGGATTCTGCAGGTTCCCACTATTCAAAGCACTTTAAGTTAAGCTTAGAGAGATTGTTCGATCCAGAAGCTCCATTACAAACAAACAAGCAGGCAAGCTGAACTTGAGTGGACATTGTTTTGTCAATCTTGACACATTTTGCAGTTGTAAAACAATCCAGACAAACAATGTAAATGTGACTCTGATTGTCAGCTCCAACATCTAATGCATCTTCGGCATTTCTGCAGTACAGAATTGCTATCAACAGCTGATGGCGAGAAGGTAATAGAGAGGCCAAGTCCCGCCCCATACTGGTGGACCACCATGGAACTTTAATTGGTTAAAATAAGAACAGTAGTCCTTTTTACTGCACGTTTCAAAATGATCTATTTTGAAACGTGCCATGAGTTAAACATATGATGTTTTTAAATTTGGAAGAAAAGTTGCACGTCAAGAAAGTTGCATGTTGTCAGAAAACTGTTAAAATATAAGGCTGCGTTTTAAAATGTGTTTTAAGAAAGACTTCACAACGATAGGTGACGTCTCTCACCCGATGCCTGTGTGTGTTCTCGTACCAGGATGAACTCTCATAAGCAACAGGTCGAACTCGTTTGTTTGCTCCCTAGCTGATTAAAAGAGTCACCTGAGTTTGTTGGTTAAGCTCTAGAAGCTGTAGCAGAACCAGTAGTGCAGATATTATGAGTCATCATCATCATGCCATCTTTCTCCTCCGCCCCTGTAAGGATCGTTGTGGTGGAGAGCATCCCTGAAGGTCTGGAGTTTAACTCCAGCACCACGCACCCCTCCATCTACCAGGCTTGGCTTAATCTGATGGGCGAGGCCCGCAGCAGCATCGACATCGCCTCCTTCTATTGGACGCTCACTAACAAAGACACTGGCACTCATGAGCCGACAGCCAATCAGGTCAGCCGGAGCTGTGATCGGGCCAAATGGCTCAGGATAGGTTTTACTTATCAAAAGTAAAAGTTGTACCAGCTGTGTAACCACTACAACGGAAGGATCACCTTTTTGCTGCGTTCACAGGGTGAGACCATTCTGAAGACACTGGCCCAACTCTCCGGGAAGCTGTCTGTTCGTATCGCAGTGAACACACCACAGGGGAGTCAACCGCAAGGAGACCTCAAACTGCTCAACGACTCAGGTGACCCTCTGACTGTTTATGACTTTGGACCGGCGCCTGTCGGACCGATGTTCAGGTTAATGTTGACTTCATGTAATCTTCTGTATTTACTAAGGCTGACCAGTTATTTCATATTCTAATTTTTAAAATCACTTTTTGGCGCTTTGATTTCATCTGAGAGCTGACAGAGAGACAGGAAACACATGGAGGAGGGGTATGACATCATCACTAACATTAGGTTGTCCAAAGTGATGATGAATGTAAAACACTTTGTTGCAATAAACAGCTGATTGATGATGATATAAAATATTTAAACATAATTTTACTTTGGCTCACATAGTCTCTGGTCTGTATTCAGAGAGTGTAGAATGATCTGAAACTAGTTGAAATAAAGCAATGCTTTATGGGTAAATGTAACATAAACACTAGGGGGGGTCAATTTATTATGTACACTTATCTATTTCAGGATTTCTTTTCTACATTTAAGTGGCATCTTGAAGATTTTCATTTAAGCAAATGTCTGTTAAGTCTCTACCTGTGTCTGAAGGAGGTAACACTATAGTGATGAGTGTATGGCCCACTGATGAAAGAATTGCAAAATGTATATATTTGCAGTATTATGAACTGGGTGTGTGTGGTGAAATTCCCGGAAAAAAATGCTGTGTTACAGTTTTTCTCTGTTGCATACAAAAGAAATGGAACTCCGCACACAATTCTGAAAAATGCCATGTTGGGAGTGCACTCTGTCCACCAAAAAAAGAATTCCACTATTTTTACTTTTGTGAGTAAGGAACACTGACTCTTTTAGATTTCTGCCCACGTGTTACGTATCAAGTATAAGAAGCCTCTGCCCCAAAAAATCATTTAAAAACAAGTTTGTTTTTGCTCCACACTACTTACCCGGATATTATTCAGGTCTCACTAAAGAACCAACTAACAAAGACTATCTCTTGAGCTTGTGAATAGAATTCTTTCCTCATAACTGTTGTTATTAGAGCAATAATGAATACTTTGTGTTTCAGGAGCTGATATCAGGACAGTTAACGTGAGAGAGCTCACCTCAGGCGTACTCCACACAAAGTTCTGGGTCGTGGACAAGAAACACATTTACATCGGCAGCGCCAACATGGACTGGAGGTCCCTCACACAGGTACACACACACACACACACACACACACACACACACACACACACACACACACACACACACACACACACACTCACAGGTTATCAGTCGGACTGACGTTTTTTTTTTTATCCTGTGAATGTGAATTTCTTATCTGGTGTCCCGGGTGGATAATGAATTGTTTAGTATGTTGAGTTGTTACACTCAGAATTCAGTTTTAGATCCAAGTGGAATTACGTTTCTTTTGCTTTTAAGAGAAAGCTCTTGTGTTGTCTTGAACTTTCGGTCCCACGCCATGCAGAGAGAATAGTCTAAATTTGCCTTAATAGTGTGATGGTCATCAATATTTGCTTTCCTAATCAGATATTCAGTGGCCTGTTCAATTTGCTGAGTTGTCACTGCAAACCCATATCCCATAAGTTTCTGAGAGATTTCGATTTTTTTTTAAAATCTTTTTAATCTGTAATTAAAAATAAGTTTGGAATAGTATAGAAAATATTGTCCTAACTCTGTGGTCTTAGACATCTGTCATCTACATTTTGACATTTGTGTCAAGAAAAATCCTTTGCACAGAGATATGATGTAATAATTAGAGGCATCAAATGACACTATAACCGAATATTCAAGCAAAGTCAGAGATTGAAGTGAATGTTGTGCTGCTGCTGTGCAGGTGAAGGAGCTGGGCGTGGTGGTCTACAACTGCAGCTGCTTGGCTGCAGACCTGGGTAAGATCTTTGAAGCCTATTGGCTCCTGGGTGAGAGTCAGTCCATCCCGTCGCCTTGGCCCACCAGCTTCTCCACCCTCTACAACAAGGACACGCCCCTCCAGCTGCCACTCAACGGCACGCCGTCCAACGTCTACCTGTCGGTGAGATACGGACAGGGATGGAAGGACGGGAGATTTTTTGTTAAGGCTCCCATGTTGTTTATAAAATGAACAAATCATTTACAAGATCTCTGTTCTCTCTCCTCTCAAGAGTTCCCCTCCGTCCTTCTGTGCAGCGGGCAGGACTACAGACCTTCAGTCCATCCTCAGCGTGATGGAGGACGCCGAGAGCTTCATCTACATCGCTGTCATGAACTACCTGCCCACCATGGAGTTCTCCCATCCTAAGAGGTAGAGCTGGTCGGAGACCTGTGAAGTCTCACTACAGGGAGGACAGTTGAGAGGAGTCAGTTTTATCGTCCGTGAAGCTCTTAGAACCTGCTGACGGTCACTTTTAGCCATGCTAGCGACATGACGCTATGTCCGTCCACCACTTTGGTCCAGACCAACATATCCCAACAATTATTAGATGGAATGCCATGACATTAAGTACAGATATCCATCCCTCCGACAGTATTCATTTTAATCACTTCGATGATCCCCTGACTTTTCATCCAGCATTCTAACACTGAGTTAAATCTCGGTGTCATTCCCTTCGGGTTAACATCAGTTAAACCCGAAGGTAACCTGAACTACCTGTGTAAAGCATCTTCATGTTGAGAGGTGTCACAGCCGCTGACAACCAGGAGTTACTATTCAGTGCCATGGAGCTTTAATGATGATGTAACGACTTCAGGAAACAAACCTAAGGTCGCAGAGAGGCTGATGTCGGGTTTTGGTTTGGTTAATCTGACAAACTACCCAAACAATTTTTTAATAGCTTGAAAAAAACTAATTTAATGTAAATGATGAACTTATTAAAATGTTCAAAAGTGCTTATATTAACTATGAGCACCGCGCATATCCATGTGACCCAATTCTCCCAATAATCGTGGTGATCACACAATAATAAATGACAATCTCACAAATACAATTTACAAAGCGAAGTTACCACGTTTAATGAAAATACGATTTAGTAAAAGCAGCCATGTCCTGAGCATTCTATTTGAGGATAAGTAAAGTCAAACAGAATCGGGACACGACTTTATCTGAATGGTTAACGTGACGTCTCATGCCATCGTGCTCCCCCTCTTGCCGCCTCCCCCCTGCAGGTACTGGGCCGACATAGACACCCAGCTGAGGAAAGTCTGCTACGAGAAGCGGGTCAAGGTGCGCCTGTTGATCAGCTGCTGGGCCAGCACCCAACCGGTCATGTTTTCCTTCCTGAAGTCTCTGGCCTCGGTGTATGACCCCAAGAGCAAACTGGACATCCAGGTGGTGAGTAGCTCCTCTGTGTTTCTTTATATAAAGAACTGGTCACGGTGACGTGTATTTTACAGTAAAATGAATACCCTAATGACTGTTATTTCCTTTATGCAGAGGCTGTTTGTGGTGCCGGCCAGCCCCAAGCAGAAGGAGATTCCCTTTGCCAGAGTCAACCACAACAAGTACATGGTGACCGATAAGATAGCCTACATAGGTAAGGCTGCGTGACACTATATATACATCTTACTGTATAAATATAAGCAATTCTGTCACAAGGAAAAGAGTGATAAAGGGCCGAAATATAATCAGTGTGTTTCTGTCTTCAGGTACGTCTAACTGGTCAGGTGACTACTTTGAGAGCACGGCCGGCTCGGCGCTGGTGGTCAACCAGACTGCGTCCCAGTCACCGGAGCCGACGATCCAGTCCCAGCTGAAAGCCGTGTTTGAGAGGGACTGGGACTCCGACTACAGCACCCCTCTCACCCAGCACACCAACCTCAAAGACTTGTGTTAGTTTAGGCCGCCGGTGTTACAGACACCACCAGCAGTGTGGACGCTTCTGCTCCTACACGTGCTGCAGTGCTATAGTTGCACATTTGTTTTAGTGTTTAAACTCATAGAGACACTTGTTCACACTGGGAACATGGAAACTCTTGAGTTGCGAAATCAGCCACAGATGACCTCTCAGCGGAGCGGAGTTTCCCCGCTGGCTAAGGTCTAAAGGAAGATTATTGATTTCCAGTAAACCTGGCATATGACAGCTTTAGTGCTGAGCTCTAATTTGACCAGAGTAATGTGCCATCAAACCAGTAAACAGCCCAGTACTGCCAGTCTTACACTGTCAAGGGTGGTTCACAGGTGCCTTTTAAAATGTTTTATTTTGTGATACTATCAAAGCTGGAAAACTTAGGATTCAAACTAAGTGTGTTTGTGTGTGTGGTGTTGTGTGAAGTAAGACAGGTCAAATTAGAGTTGCTCTGCTATAACATTGGACCATGTTGGCGACATTGTTAAACATGAACAGGCAGTTGTTTCTCCTAAATACCTCCAACAGACTTTATTTGATTGAATCAAGTGGTTTCCGTCATGTAGTGCGGTGCCAGTAGCAGAAGAGGGCGCTGTTTCAGCTTTTCATTAAGGTCTGATTCAGGGTGAGACACAGTGATGATTTCAACCGGCTCCCATAGAACACCATTTCAAGTGATCATTTAATTGATTACATTACATTACAGTCATTTAGCAGACGCTTTTATCCAAAGCGACTTACAATAAGTGTATTCAACATTGATCACTTTCTTGTTCATCAGCCTCAGTGGGAGTTTTATTTTTTCTATCCCAGCTCACCTCAGGGGGTCATGTTTTTTTCTTAATGAATCATTTTTAGCTTGCTGGAGTCTGGAATAATTAATGTTCAATCTGCTGAGCTGTAAATGAGATGCAGGCTTTTTAAATTCCACTCTCGGTCTCCATGAAATAAACTAATTTAATACTTAATCAGCAGTGTACACAATAGATTGAGAGTTTACGGCGGCAGTAAATTAACTCTTTTAATTTCCACTGTGTGGAGTGATTGAAAGAACCAATTGGTGAATAGGTGGTTGTCATGGCAACTGTCTCCAAAGCGAGTATTTGCATGCTTATAGAATTATTGTACATGTCCTTATCAGCTTCCTCTTTATAAAGAAATCTCTTTCAATAAATGTACTGGAATCAAACCTGTTTAAAGTTCTTCACTCTGATATGCACATATTCATTTATTTCCAATCTCTTTTACAACTACTACTGTTTGTTTCATTCTAATGTCATACAACAACTTTCCTCAAGTAAATGAGCTGCAGGATTGAGGCAAGGATTTTAGAAACACAGGTCGTGACTCTTAATTCCCACCTAGCAACTTCACTACTCTAACTAACTTTATTAGTCACATTTTTATTATTATCTTCTCCACACATTCTCAGCCTAAAAAATAAATTGCATTCCTTTCATGATCATCTTAATTGCTGCTTTATACACATTCCCGTCAATGCCAGCAATGATTCGGTGGGGAGAAATACTAAAACATCAAATTCCTAGAACCCATATTTAGTCCAACCGGAATGGCCTCTGGAGCTGCAGTGCTAATAATAATCTAATAATGTCACTGTGCAGAAGGTCTGTAGGCTGAAGGACGGCCTTCCCTCTCTCTCAGACTGGACTGTTTTACTGAGACACAGAAGGGAGCTCAGAGTGAAAGAGTGATCTTACAAACATATAGTCATTTAAAATGCTGTTGCTGTTAGAGTGAATTAAGTGTGGAATAAAAGGTTTGTTTTCATTGATCATTATGATCTCATTCTGTGAAATTCTGCTACTGAGTTTTATTTCTCATGCTAATTGATGCGTAATTTTGCATAAACCTTATTCAGTTTTTATCGACAGGTGTGTATATTATATATATATATATATATAAATGACTAAATGACTGTAATGTAATGTAAATATATGTATATATATATATGTGTATATATATATATATATATATATATATATATATATATATGTATATATATATATATATATGTATATATGTATATATATATATATATAAAACCTGATGACTATTTCACATACAAATATATAATCATAAATAAAGTGAACCAACCGCCACCACCAGTATTACTTTTAACCAAATGAACTTGCTTGTATTATTATTATTACTTTTATTTTATTGTTATAAGTATTATTATTTCTTTAATGACCGGGGCCCCTGGACTTTCTTCTCTATATTCACAACACATTAGACCTGCTGGAGCATTTCTGTCTCCATATACCCCTATAAGCCTCCAGGAGGAGGAGGAGGAGGAGGAGGAGGAGGAGGAGGAGGAGGAGGAGGAGGAGGAGGAGGAGTTCACTCTGCTGGGACCGGTCAGCTTAGGCGGACATGGCGCCACACACAGCCCTGCGGATCCCTTCTAGACTGGATAGGTTATTAGTCAGCTGATTTTATACACAGAGATAGTGTTTATAAAATCTCATGGACTTTACAGCCTCACACCAGAGTCACAAGGCTGTGACTCTGGTGTGAGGCTGTAAAAGTGTCCAGACAGAGCTCCAAACCAGAGCCAACACTTCCCAGGAATGAAGGTAGGAATATGCTCCTCAATTCCATTTCAAGTCCATAACACATTTAAATGTTTTTTTGTAATTTAATATAATATTGATTTTAATTGATGTTGTATTTCACCATCTCCATATATACATATATATATATATATATATATATATATATATATATATATATATATATATATATATATATAGCTTAATGATCAAGTCCTAAGCCTGTTCACATATGGTCATGTTACTTAGAGTTGACCTGGCTATTATTAGACTAGCAGCATATGGCTCGAGTGTCTGACTGAGACCTAACTCTGTACAGGCTTTCAACAACAATACAAAAAGGCCTCCTGTATCCTGAAAGTACAATAATCCATAATTATATCAGGGTGTATCCATTGCACCTCTTCATTTTATATGATTCAAGTATTAAACTCTATATTCTTTTGACCCACACAGTGATAGTTAAGGGATTTTTAGTCTAGAATAATGATTGCAATATCAAGGTTTAGAAAACTGATGGTACCAAATCATTGTGTGTAATTTATTATGTTGTGTTTTTCATTCTATATCATTTGGATTTGTCGTGCACTTTTTGTCTTAATTCAATAACTCAATTTAGAAACTAATCAACCAGTCAATCACATTTATTTCTCATTCATTTTAAATAAGCCCCCATACAAATATCAGTTACAACATCATGCACCCACTGATTCTGTAACATTTCTACGTCCAAATA